>NC_053022.1:463012869-463210002 GCF_003073215.2 Triticum urartu
TCAGGGCTACCATGATGCCGTCGCCGAGGCGTGGGCCTCCGCTACTGACGAGCCGGATCCTTTTCGCCGCATCTATGCTCGCCTGCGGGCCACCACCAAGTGCCTCCAGCGTTGGAGCGCCAAGACTGTCGGCAACATTTCCCTCCAGCTCATCGTCGCCCGTGAGCTCATCGCCCGGTTCGACGCAGCACAAGACTTCCGGCAGCTCTCGGCGGCCGAGACGTGGCTTCGCCGCCAACTCAAGGCGTCCTACATCGGCCTCACATCGCTCGATCGATCCATCGCCAGGCAACGCGCGCGGTTCAACTACCTCAAAGGCGGCGACACAAACCCGGCCTTCTTCCGTCTCCACACAGCGCAGCGCTCCAAGAAGAACACGATCCTGCAGCTCAAGGTGGGCGACGCCACCATCTCCGGGCAGGCTGCCATCGCGGAGGCCGCGCACGCACACTTTTCTGACATCCTCGGCTCCGCCCGGGAGAGGCTCTCCTCCATCGACCTGGACAGCCTCGACCCGCGCACGTTCGACTTGCAACAACTTGACGCCCCGTTCTCTGAGCACGAAATTTGGGAGGCCATCAAGTGCATGCCCATGGGGAGAGCGCCGGGACCGGACGGGTTCACCTCCGAGTTCCTTTGCGCGTCTTGGCCCACGATCAAGGCGGACTTCGTCGATGCGTTCAACAAGCTCTACAACCTCAACGGTCGTGGCTTCCAGCGGCTCAACGAGGCGCTTATCACCTTGCTGCCGAAGAAACCGGACGCCACCACGCTCGCGGATTTCCGTCCCATAAGCCTGATCCACCTGTTCGCCAAGCTCTTCGCCAAAGTGCTCTCTCTTCGTCTTGCACCCAGGCTCGGCGACATGGTCTCCGCCAACCAAAGTGCGTTCATCGCGGGCAGATGCATTCATGATAATTTCCTGCTCGTCCAGCAAACGGCGCGCCAACTCCACAACCTCAAACAGCCGCGCGTCATGCTCAAGCTTGACATTGCCCGCGCGTTCGACTCGTTCTCCTAGGCCTTCCTGTTGGACACCCTCCGCCACCTTGGCTTCGGTCGGCGATGGCGCGAATGGGTTTGCATCCTCCTCAGCACGGCGAGCACGCGCATCCTCATCAACGGCACCCCAGGGCTGCCAATCCTCCACATGTGTGGTTTTCGGCAGGGGGACCCCCTCTCCCCCATGCTATTCGTCTTGGTGATCGACACCCTCAACAACCTGCTCGGCCGCGCCGTCGCCGGCGGCGTGCTTCAACGCCTTACCTCGCGCCACATGGCCTCAAGCATCTCGCTCTATGCCGACGACGTGGTCGTCTTCTGCCGGCCTGACAAGCAGGACCTCTCGGCCGTCCGTCGGCTGCTCACCCTCTTCGGCAATGCGTCTGGGATGTACACCAACTTCAACAAGTGTGCGGCCTCCCCGATTCGGTGCACGCCTGAGGAACGTCTCGCCATCGCATCCCACTTCGCATGCCCCATCAAAGAGTTCCCCACTACATACCTCGGCCTCCCGCTCTCCATCCGCAAGGTCAGCACCGCTGCGCTGCAACCAATCATCATCAAGCTCGAGCGCAGGCTCTCCCCCTGGTGGGCATCTATGATGTCGCGTGGTGACCGCCTGGCGCTCTGTCGCCACGTGCTCGCGGCAATGCCGGTGCACACGCTACTCGCCTTGGCCATCAACCCGACTGTCCTCAAGCAGATCAACTGCCTCCTCCGCTACTTCCTTTGGCACGGACGCAAAGATGCTAGCAGTGGCCACTGCCTCGTCAACTGGCGCCGCGTCTGCCGTCCCGTCGCCCTGGGCGGCATTGGCCTGTCGGACTTCCACCTTGCGGGCGTCGCTCTGCGCACCCGATGGCTATGGCTACAGAAGACGGACCCATCGCGCCCATGGCAGCACCTACACATCCCCCACTCCTCCGAGGTTCACGCTATCTTCCGGGCCTCCACTTGCTGGCACATTGGCGATGGGCGCAGCTGCAAGTTCTGGGAGGATCACTGGCTCGATGGCCAGTGCATCTCCGACATCGCGCCATTGGTCCACGCCAAGGTCTCCAAGCGGCGCCGCAAGTCTCTTTCCGTGCGTGATGGGTTGCACAAGCGCGCCTGGATCGCGGACATCCATGGGGCGCTGTGCATCGAGATGGCCACACAGTACATCACCCTCTGGCGTCGCCTGCGCCTTGTGACGCTCTCCGACGAGCCAGACAGGCTCTCCTGGCGCTGGACTAGCTCCGGCTCCTACTCCGCGAGTTCCTGCTACCAAGCCATGTTCTCTGGATCCATTCAAGACCCGCACTGGCGTCTCACCTGGCGTACCTCGGCTCCACTTCGCATCAAGCTATTCATGTGGCTTGCCCTGCTAGGCCGCTGCTGGACGGCTGATCGCCTCGCGCGCCACGGCCTGCCTCACGAGCCCCAATGCCTGCTCTGTGATCAAGAGCCCGAGACCATGCAACACTTGCTCGCAGGCTGCTCCTTCTCCCGCTAGGTTTGGCACGAGGTACTCTCCTGGTGTCGATCCACAGCCACGATCCCGAGCCGCGACGACGAGTTTGCCGATTGGCTCGCCGCTGCCATCGCCGACTCTCCGCGCTGTCTTCGACGCGGGCTCGCCTCCATCTCCATCCTCACTGCCTGGTGGCTCTCAAAGCACCGCAACGGCTGCACCTTCGACGGTGATCGACCCTCAGTTTGCCGCGCCGTCAACGAGATCAGAGATGAGGCAAGGCTATGGGCACGTGCGGGCGCCACGCACTTGGCGCAGATCATCCCGGAGACATAGAATTCGGCTAGCGATGGTGGCCGTCGCACCACCTCTGCTTGCGTCCTGGGCTATCCTACCATGCCATTCCTGTGTACATGTTGGCTAGCCTCTCCCCTTGTAATCCTTGAGAAACCTTGTATGATCTCTCTCTACCTATCAATGCAATGATACGCAAGCCTTTTGCGTATTTGCGAAAAAAAATAATGTATCTGTTGGTTTGGGGTGAATTACATATACATCTATCGGATTGTTTGGATTAAAGCAACGGATCTGTATAACCTACCCTCAATCTGTCCAATTCTTGCTTTCTGCTGATTTAGCGGCCATTAACCTTACTTCCTTTAATGTGTGTATGTATGGTATCATCTGCAATTCGCAACAACTAGAAGGGATTTTTGGATCCCAGGGCACGGATCACCACCAAACCTGGCAGGAGATACCGGAATAGAGCAACCCCTTTTACCTATGCAAGCCTGAAAGAACAGAATAAATAGTTGGATGTTGTTAATAAGGGAGCAGATTGTAACATTAGTTCATCATATTGGTTATAGATATTACCTGTTTTACAACGGATTCAGACAGCGTGGCATGGCAACTTCCAGTTGAAAATGTTGTGCAGTCGCCTGCAGGATTCCCATAACTCGCGAACTCAATTGCTGAGATGTGTTTTCCCCTTTGGCACCGTAAATGTACTTCCGGACCCTTTCCTTGCGTATGGAGAGCCGGCGACGAAAGCTCATTCACATTGCCACACACTGTTGTGATGGACACTGTGTTCAACGTTATCTCCAGCGGATTGCCTCCGATTTCCTCAACAAGAACAAGGAGGTTGTCTATAGGTTTCAGGAAGTGCTGTGGAATGTGATACCTTCATAGTTCAGAAATGCAATGTCAGTGAGATATTGCGTGTATGGTTGGTCACAGGGGAGATGAGAGTTTGAGAAAGGAGGCTGAGAGTTGGAGCTAGCTAGGCTTACAGGGATTGAGAGGGCTGTCCACTTGGGGCCTTAAAGGAGACCCAGTACCGTCCAATGCTCTCCCCGTTGACCCATACTTCTCCCTTGCCCATACTAGTGAGGTTCAGTGCCACCACATCGTTGCCCACTGGTGCGGCGAATGTTGTCTGGGTCACACAACAAATGGTGCAATGTATAGTATACTGTTGTAAAGAGTGGGCATTTAGCACAAGATGATGAGCTAGTTGGTTTTATCTACCTTGTACCAAGTAAGTGGATGATATGTCAAATTGTTGATCTCTGTCCATTCAACACTGCTTGCTTCTTCTTGCGTGTAGATTCTTTTCCCTTCTCCATATAAGCCAACCTGCGATTAGTCTGTCAGATCAAATTCGAGAGTTGTATATTCATCTCTATCTCATGTTCCAAATTAGCAATTAGTTGACTTGGAATTACCTGGTACCCCCATAGTTCATTGTTGAGGAGATATAGTGGTTGTTGTCCTTGCTGTATGCTCACTTTGCGAATTCCAAAGCTTCTTCTTTCCATGTGAGCACCAGAGTCCTTCCAATTAAAAGAGTGCAATTATGATAAAATGGCTAGTTGATACACTTCTAGAACTATGTATGCTTGAAATTTGTTGTACTCAAGCTCCAGTATAACTACGCTTAACACATTTGCTCCTTTTACGCAACCAAGAGAATAAGCATATTTCTGGTACATTGGCAGTTCGGGACCATATTGTGATAAAAGGACCCATTTTTAGGAAATCGTGGTTCCCCTCGATTACTTTCTTTTATTTATAAAAAAATTTATATTACCGGGGCAGCTCATAGGAACTATACCGGTGATCCAACCATTACACTTAGCAATGATATTGTGTTCTGCCCCTCCTTTAGAGAAATATTCGTGTTGAGAATTATGTTGCCAGGTCCATCATGACTCCCATGCACACTCCCTGATAGACATGAGTGAAGTGCGATTAGCAATAACATAACTCATCAGTTGTAGATTGATTTAGAAGATAGCATAATCTGAACAGTGTATATGATGAATATTGTACATTTGTTGTTGCTTTCCACAAAATTATATATGAAGCTTGATAAAATCATAATTTATCTACTAGGATACTGACCTACGTATTCAGTGTTGACAAAGGCATGCAATACATGTGCTCGTGACTCAACATTAAGAAGCATAAGCTGGCCATCATCGCTTGGTCTATATTCGTAGCTGCATTTAAGCAATACAGTTAGCATGGTGATTTAAAATAATTAAATAAGTAAATACAAATGATGAACAAAAACACCTTTGAGGAAATTTTCTTACCTGACAATGTACCAGAGATAATCTGTCTCATCTTTAGTCATTGAGAGATGTTCAAAGAGTTGGTTTCCAGTGTACGCAGCCTTGCTTATATCTTCAGGAATTGGTTCTTTAAATGCCTTCCATCTATGAATATCGTTAGTAGACTCTACTGCTTTGGCTGTTCTTGACCCATACTGAGCAGTTACCTGTGATAGAAATTAATAGTGAAATATCATAACAAGAGGTTATGGCATTTGCCTGTGATGAAAACACCTGGGTCCTGAAGGAATATATGTCAATGGGTCACATACCTTGGCTGTTTCAAATACCACTGTCCTGCACTCTGATAGAATACTGATGGATTTGGGTGCCAGTTGGAAAGACATATTACGGAATACTACTGTTGGTGACTGATGCTTATCAAAGTTGACCAAGAAAGCCACACACTTCAATTCTGTTTCGAAGATATGTGCCTGGAGTACGTCATAAATCATGCTTATGTTGCTAGAATATATTGAATAAACTGATATTGTTTTGCGCTGTGTTATTTTACCTCTTGTTCTTGACCTAATGAAAAACTGGAGTACGTTCCAAACAGTAATGGTTCTGAAGATAGATTTACTGCAGCATGCAGTTCCTTGAGATGGCCCCATGTAGGTCGCCATATTAGACCTGGATACAGCAAAACTAAGTCTGTTAGTTACTGTTATATTTAAATCCTTCTACTATGCCTTTACTCTCGTTGAAGTATTTACCGTATTCATCTAGAGGAGCTCCATCATAGTAACTTGTTGTTACATATGAAGAGGCAAACCTACCAAAGTTTGTTCCTCCATGGTACTGTGTCATAACCAACAAGAGAGAATTTAGAATTGATTATGCTGGGAAACTTTTGAAGTGTTTTTACGAAGTCTGTACCATGTAGTAGCTCACAAAGCTTCCTTTCTTTCTTGCTATGAAAAGTGCAACTGCAAAGGCAATATCTTCTGTAGATCTCAACTTTGTATCATTACCATATATAGGGTAGCTGAACACATTAAGAATTGACCATCAGACTTTTCTTTCCATCAGAATGAGAAGGTCCAAAACCAAGTGAGCTGTGAGATTGCAACATACCGAGTTGTCCAATTCTCTGTCCACAATGCAGGCTTGCTAGGTGAGTTTGGTCCTACAAATGTTTCTCCACAGATGAGCCCGTTGCAGGTATTAATCTAGTCATGAACTTACTGTCAAACTGATAGGAATTATTGGCTAATGAGGTGCAATCAGGTGAAACAATGTAATAATGGAAACTAACAATTGGGTCTGGGGCATCGTTTTGCTTGCACATCATCCATGGAACACCTGTCTGGAGACCTACAGCCATTTCAGCTGCCCAACGGACATAACGTGGGCCACCTGAGCCAAATGCAGGCTCAACCATCTGGTACTCATTCTCAATCTGTGTTTCAACTTATTTAGTTACATAATGAAGAACTTAACACAACCACTAATTCAAGTTAATTTTCCTAACCTGGGAAATGATGATTGGGCCTCCTTGTGGGTAATACAGCCCTTCCTTTTTCATCATGTTTACTATCTGTGTGACAAATCGTTGCATATGTTGCTGCGTGGACAAAAACATATAATTTACCATGTTAAAGATAACCAGACTGAAATCATGTTAGTAGTGCTTCTGTAGGATTCTGCAAAACAAAAACTCTGAAATCACCAGTCACAGTTCAGAGTTTTTCATGTTACAGATTCTTAGAATGCCATCTGAAAGATTATTTACCTTGAAGGGTTCATTGTCTGTTCGGAAGGTGATGTTTGGAACATCATGTAGCCAAAATGGAAACCCTCTGCATGAACACAAGACCCAGCATTTGTTCAGGTACTACTTCCTCCGTCCCATAATGTAAGATCTTTTTTAACACTAGTGTAGTGTCAAAAAACGTCCTACATTTTAGGACGGAGGGAGTACTTTTTATCCACTTAGGTATGTGCACTTGTATGAAACAGTTTAGTCGTAGAGTTGTATTCCGTACAACATTTCAAAAGGGAAGATGCTCATCTATGGTAGCAACTGCATGCATGCAATGCACATTTTTCTCTTCACAGAAAAAGGTATTAAGCATCTTTTTTGCAACTATGAGGCAACGATACTGAAACTTGGAGTAATAAAGGGGCAGTTAACATAGAAGTGATTAGGAGTGAGTCAGTTCTGCAAACAGCCATTGGATTCAGATTTATAAAATTGAATAAACATCTGCGGACAGTTCAGATGAAGGTATCCCAGCTTAACCCGTATCTCTATTAGTAGTAAAGATATAGATATAAAATATGTATCCATACCCGTATTTCCATTCTGCCTCTATAAAGGGTCCAATCCTGAGGCTTACATAGAGCCCTTGAGCTTGAATTTCTCTGATGAACTTCACGAGATCGTATCTTCCCTCAAAGTTATACTGGTGCGATGATATAAGTGAAACATATATCAGTAATAAACGACTCATTTACTAAATATTTTTCCCTTTGACAGACAATCTATCCATATTTTGAATTGAAAAGACACCTACCTGGCCCTGGACAGGCTCGTGAACATTCCAAAAGACATATGTTTGTATGACATCGAGGCCACCCTTCCTGGCGCTCGCTATGAGTTTTGGCCACATCTGTCAATTGAAATACGCACAAACTGATTTGGTGATGAATCAGAAGAAGTAGCTCATTAGAGAATTGCACCAAGCTAGGAAGCAGTATAGAAGTTCAGTTCAAACGTTGCCTAATATTTGACCCTTGTCTTATGTCTAGAAGAGGATCGACATTTTTTCTACTTGACAGTTACTTTGAAGAGTTGCCTCCCTCCCCTCTACTTGCGCAATTGTGCGGTCCATTTATTGCCTAGTACCCCTGGACTATGACGTATGCCTCAAATTTTTACCAGTGGCCTTTTAGCTGTGCAAGTTTGATATTGTTTTATCAAGGGGAATTATACTTGTATAAAGCGAGTAGTGTTTTGTTGAGGGTGTCAGAGGTAGATAAATGACAGCCGGGGTAGGTAAAACAAATATTGCAGTATGTCATAGTTGGATGGAATGTGGTACTTGGTAATTGTGGGTATCTCTATCTTGATTCTCTAGCTGCCAAAATATTGGTCCATTTTTAACCGAGAGTAGCTTCTTTCAGAAAAGTGCCATCGTCCTGAACTCCTGATGACGTGCGCGGGGCAGGAAGGCGGGCAAAGGTTTTTTTTTTGTGTGTGTGTGTGTGAGGACCGACAATGGGCAAAGATCCTCGTGGTTTTTATGCTGGGCCATGTAAGCCGTATTGGGCCGAGAAAGGCAAGCCTACGAGAACAAGAGCCCATGAAATGAAGTCCTAACTCTGAACCAAGTTGGGCTTTAGGCCCGTCGTACTTAGGCAACTGACCTGCGTGCAACGGAGGCAAATCCACCAGGAGTTCAAATTCAATTCTAAAAAAAAGGAGTTCAAATTCTTTTTTTTAACCCACCAGGGGTTCAAATTCTATAGGAGACAGATCCCAGGCGAGAGCTGATCCTCTCTGAACAAAACAAAAAAGAGATTTTCCCTAAAAAACTGAAAAGAGTTTCGCTATGCAATCCTCGTGACCTCCATATCGGTCAAATAAAAATTAGACAACCGAAGTACTGTAAAAAGAAACTAGACAATTGGACTCCCGTTATACCATTGAAAAACTACACCATGATCAAATCAGGAGGGTGAAAGCTTTTGCAAAAGGTACCCAACGACCAAAGCCCTGCTGGACAATTACCTCAGGGGTGCTTCTAGTGTAGTGCATCTCCCCGGAGAACAAAACCCTCCTTGTGCCATTCAGCACCAAAGCCCTGCCATCATACCTGACCTCCTTTCCCTCCCCTCCCCGCCAGCCTCCCACCACCGCGGTAGTAAACACGCACACTATCAGCATGGCGACCACCATTGCGAGGGCCATGACTCGCGATGTTGTCGATCGCTAGCTGATAGTTGGCGAATTTTCCTAAGTTTCCTTGAGGGTTCTCCTCAACTTGGTTACGATATATATTTATGGAGGCGACATGTGCATGCTTGGCAAGTATTTGCGCAGGTGGCTGAAAAAGGAAACGTGTGCTGGCCATGGGCTGCAATGCACGCCCGGTAGTAAAGTTTGTCTTGTCTTTTTGCTTGTTTATTTGGAGTATAGTAAATCGGTAATGAAGCCTTAATTGCTCTAGAAATACCCATGCACGAGTAAAATCTCTTCAATAGATTTCTCTCGTACTGAGTTAATGCATGCTCATAATTCTACTCCAAAGAAATGGATGCATGATCTGTATAGTTTCTGCGAAAATCCCACACGATCAGGATTAATTGAGGTGAAATATAAATTGCTTTATTCGGTCCTCTCGAATCTGTTGTTTTGGGCATGAGAATGATCTTCGAAACGTGATCTTGACAATTAATTTCTGTCACATTGGCGCATTATTTTTAAATGAAATAAAATCATATACTGAGAAAATACTTTTCAAGACAAGATCTTGCATGATTTTCAAGAATCCAATCCAAGTATTATTTTTTAATAAAGATATGGTTTTTGGCGATTTTTCCAATAATAAAGATATTGATGGTCAAATTTTCAGAACGACAGCTTCTACAAGATTGGAGAGGAAGAAACCAAGCTGTGTGGAATCACTCCACTCTGTAGAAACCTGACGTATTTAGGTGGGATGCGTCCGTAGTAAAGCTGTTTTGAGCAGCGAAGAGACGTCGTCGTCTACAACTCTACATGCTCCAATGCATCAGCCAAAACAATGAAATAAAAAGGACCCAACAGCGTGTCTGTGCATGGCGCGCATCAGCAATCACAAAACAGCGTGTGCTTTCCTGCGCGTTCAGTTCATTTAGATGGAATTATTTTTTCGAAACGGCCTAGATGGAATTATGGAAACCGCATGCGGCATCAGTTACGTATATGCGACGGCGACGCAGCTCCTGGGTGCATGTACCCCCGGAGCTGATGCATTGGAGCATGTAGGTGGCAAGCCATTCGTGTTGGAAATGAATAAGGTGGTGACCAAGGAGGGTGGAGCAGAGCAGAGCACCGCCGCACGAATTTACCACAACCGATATTCATTCATCAGTCTCCCACTTTGCGGTGGTCACCAATCAATGGCAGCCGCCGCCCGCCGGTAGCCGCTCTTCCTTGGCAGTTGCCGGAAGACGCTACGGAGTATACGCCGTCGTTTGGACAAGTGTTTTCACTGGTTACACCGTCCCATAGCCATAGGACATCATATGCCCGAGCATGGCATTAGTAGGCGTCGCATTGGCAGTTTAGCACAGGGTGGTGTGGTGGATCGATGGGCAAACCAGAACCGGTGATTGATTCTACGCTAAGTGGATTGCTAAAACTCAATCAAGAAGGTAAACAAAAACGCGGAGCAGAAACGGCATCAGAATGCAGAAGGAAGTGGTTACCTCGGGCGTGCTTCTGGTGTAGTGCATCTCCCCGGAGAAGAGCATCCTCCTCGTGCCGTCCACGACCAGGGCCCTGCCGTCGTAGGTGACCTCTCCTCGCGCCGCATCGCCTCCTCCCTCCTCCACCCGCCGCCCGTCTCCTGCCGCAGCCGACGCGCACGCCGCTGTCAGCACGATGAGCGCAACGGCGACCACCGCGCCAACTGCGTACATAACTCTGGCCTCGCAGTCGCAGCTCGCTTAGCCAGGCAAAACGCCTAGGACCCGAGAGAGTGTACTATATAGTGCATGCGATGGCAAGGAAGACAAGCTATCTCCTGCCGTTGCCTTGCTGGGGCTCTCTTTGCCTGTTTCTTGGGGCAAAACGTCATGGATTCATGGGTTGCTTGCCACATTTTGATGAGGAGCAGTGGTAGTAGGGCACTAGACGCATGCGGGAGGGTTTGGTGAACTGAAAAAGGCGTGATCACTTTCCACGGTTTTAGCGTTTCACATGGTCCAGGATCCCTGCAGGTACCGACCTTCACCCCATTGATCAGTGCTTTCCAGAAAAACCGGTGCCGTATGTTACAGTTCACAGCCCATTATTTGTAACGTGCATCCGGTAGTACAGCGTGCATTGCACGCATCGACCAGTGCACTGATAGACCAAAGTTTACCGTGAAAGTTTTTGCCAGCAAATGGGCAACCGACTTACCAGGACAGTAGGTCGCCACGCACGTTAATTCGACTTTCAGTTCGGACATGTGTCCACCTTGCCACAGCAAAGGAAAACCTTTTTACGGTGACCATCATTGATCAATGATGGTGGAGATGAGAGTTGTGCCGTGCCTTGCCCTTTCCGTTCAAGCAAGATCGACTTGGGGGTCCTCCAACGAGGCAGCGGCAGCGCAGAGAACGGTACGTGACAAGCTGCGTAATGTAGCTCGAAATGTGCACGCAAGGTGCTCATGCTTGTCATGGTTATCTTGCTTCTGTGATAGAAGTGGAACCGCAAGTTGGCAAGCCATTTAGTGGGTCGCACAAGCTAGCTGGAATATCTTAATTTTTTCACGAATACACAAAACTTTGCGTATCATTTCATTGATAGAAGAAGTTAAGAGTGAGAACAAGAAGTGATACAAAACGCATGCCACAAACGCAGAAGGTGTGAGTATGGTGTCAGTAGCAGAGGGACAAGTAATGCCCGGCCCAAAACAGAGAAAATAACATGGCAAAACTTGCCTCCTAGGGAAGCAGCCCGACCCAAAACAAACCATGACGACCAACTTCTCTAGATCCTGTTAGGATTTAATTAATCCTATTAATCCCTGCTTTTCCTAATCGAGGCGGTTGTCTCGTGTCCCTTCGGACGCACCCTTTCGGGGGCTATATATATGTGTAATCCCATCATCAATGAGAACAACGATTCACTTTTACTTCTCTGTCTCCCTCTCTCTCGTTTCTTTTCAACACGTTATCAGCACGCTCTCGGCGGAGCGGCTACCGGCCTCATGGGGCGACACAGAACGGGGAAGACCGAGGCCGGCGACGTCTCGAAGAGCAGCAGTGACGCTCCCCGGCAGACGACGCGGCCCTCGTCTTGCATCTGGCGCAGATCGGCAGGCCTCGGCCAGTCCTCCACAGCGATGCCCTTGGTCCCGTGATCCCGTCGCTACCCCCGGCGAGGCCCTTCCCATGTGCGGGGCCCGCCTTACTCGGGGGCGGCCACGGCCATGACCAATCCCGGTGCGGCGCGCAGCCCCGCATCAACGGCAGTGCCTGCGACCGGTCCTCCACCTCGACTCCATGCCACGACGCCCCCCAGCAACTCCAGCGATTTTCAACTCGAACGAGGAAAATCCAAAGGGGAAGAAGAACTGAATCGGAGTCAAGCACCACGCAAACATCAGCGTCTTCGTCTAATAAACAAGCTGCTACTTTACTAATTTCGTTCCTGGCTACAAAATAATTGCTTTCCCATGAACAGGAAGCCATCAAGCAAGGTGCTCGAGTCCACTGCCAACGGCAGCGGTCGGCGTCGCCTTGGCGCACGACGTCGGAGGCGGCTCACTGCGGGGCAGCGCCCTCCGGCGCGCGGCACCCAGCCTGGTGATGCATCTCGTCCCTCCAACGCTAGGCACGACGACGCTCCCATCGGCGCGGCTCCAATCGACGGAACCTGCGCATGGCGGTGCCCGCGACCACGGCTTATGGCACACGCCGCTGCACCCTCGATCTGTAGAGAGGCGCGGAGCAGTGGACCATGGCGCGGCTGTAGGGCTTCAACTCCCCGACGAGCGGCGCCCTCCGGCGTGGCTGCTCGGGGCCACGGCCCCTCCCGTGAAGGAGATGGGACGGCCAGATAGTGATGCCCTCAGGCGCGCGCGACGTGGCCTGGCCCTCCAGCGCGGTACCCTCTGCGGCGTCGACAGAGCGGTTCCGTATATACTGGCGATGCGGCGCTGCTAGCGCATGGCACGGCGGCGCACAGTGCGAGCGTCTCCCGGCGGTAGCGGTTATCAGGGACTGCACGAGAAAAAAAAAGAGAACCTTATCTCTTCGGCAGTTTTCACTTCAAACCTTGTGGTTTCCTATAATCACAAATGACTGCCTACAATTCTCTCACGCATGATAGCCTATTTTTCTGTTTGAGTTTTAACATTTCAGAAAATATATGGTTATTGTATGTGGCATGTTCAATGTGTTTGCTTTTTAGCAATTCCTATAACATGTTCCATTAGTACAATGACATTGTTTTGTGATTGAGATTAAGTTTTCTCGCACAACATTTGCGATTGAGAAATTTTCTTTTTCTCGCAAAAAAAAATCTCATTGCGGTCGAGATCAGTTTTCTCTCGAAAAATATTAATTCACTCTGCTGAATTATCTTGCGATTTGATATAAGATCTCATTTAATTTGATATCTATACAATTCAAGTTTTTCACTTGAGGATCAAGTTTGCAACATCATTATTATTCATTACGTTTAGTATTTTTCTGTTGAGTACCAAGATGTATTCCAGATCTTAAGTTGATGTAATACATTTCCACGTTTATCACGTGTTGAGATTAATTACATCCATTTGCAATAGAGATTTTTAATCTCTTGCAAAGATAAATTCAGTACCTCTGCAGTACTGTTTCTTCGTTGAGTACGAGGTATTCCGGAATATTTCTATGATGTATATATTTCCATGTTCGCCACATGTCGAGATTAATACGTCTATTTGCAATTGATATTTCAATTTCTTGCCAATATGGATGCAAAATTCAAAGTGATTACTTTAAATTGATGTATTGGGATCACAAGGTAGTGTGTAGATCTACTGCTTTGCAGATTATCACCACTACTCTTTAAGCCAATATTTTGTCATTTGACATTATGATTGCTTTACAAAGTGCTCTCCCATATATTTTTACTAAGTCGTGACATAAGGCATTAGGAGTGAGTATCTACTGATTTCATCAGATTATACTCTCTAATGCTGCGAGATCTACTCCAGTTTGGAGATTATCTTCAAGGTGTCATAATTAGCAATTTGAGATTCACACTAATGGTTTCAAGCCAACTTCTTGAAACTATATCAATTTTGCAAATTTCATTACAACATTAACCATGATGGTCTTTAATTTACTTGTTGTAAATTAATTATCTCTGGTAACCGATGACTAGAGATTTTGAGGCATTCGCCCTCAATGGCCACCACTGCCCTATCTAGGCCATGGACATCATGATCGCTCTTGTGTCTCGTGGGATAATGTGTGCAATCCTGGATTCACCTCTAGTCAGGATCACACCGCTGACAGAAAAATGTTGTCTTATACATTATAAGGCATTAGATTCAAATCTCACCATCTGGTTATTCTGTATCAGCAATTCTTGGGACACAATGAACTCAAGGGAAAAGGTTTGAAGATCATTTCAACCTTCAACCCGACATCACCAGTGATGACGGGATCCGATGGACACGGAGAATATGTGGTTGAATATGACTCAACTAACACGTTTGAAGACATTGTTTAGTCTCTCAATCTCACGAGTGCTCAACATAATTTATGTCCATTTACGATGTTCTAATAAGAACATAAGTATTGTTGTCATCATATATTGTATATCACAATATATTGTATCAGCACTTCGGTACAAGTACATTTGTATGTATTCTATATATCTGAGTGATTTTCATATTGAGAATCATCATGTCTATATATCGATTTCTACGGGGATCAATCTGATGAAAGATGATATGTGCCTTGTGGACATATGCAGCTGTTGGAAATATGCCCTAGAGGCAATAATAAATTAGTTATTATTATATTTCCTTGTTCATGATAATCGTTTATTATCCATGCTAGAATTGTATTGATAGGAAACTCAGATACATGTGTGGATACATAGACAACACCATGTCCCTAGTAAGCCTCCAGTTGACTAGCTCGTTGATCAATAGATGGTTACGGTTTCCTGACCATGGACATTGGATGTCATTGATAACGGGATCACATCATTAGGAGAATGATGTGATGGACAAAGACCCAATCCTAAGCCTAGCACAAGATCATGTAGTTCGTATGCTGAAGCTTTTCTAATGTCAAGTATCATTTCCTTAGACCATGAGATTGTGCAACTCCCGGATACCGTAGGAGTGCTTTGGGTGTGCCAAACGTCACAACGTAACTGGGTGGCTATAAAGGTACACTACAGGTATCTCCGAAAGTGTCTGTTGGGTTGGCACGAATCGAGACTGGGATTTGTCATTCCGTGTAAACGGAGAGGTATCTCTGGGCCCACTCGGTAGGACATCATCATAATGTGCACAATGAGATCAAGGAGTTGATCACGGGATGATGTGTTACGAAACGAGTAAAGAGACTTGCCGGTAACGAGATTGAACAAGGTATCGGGATACCGACGATCGAATCTCGGGCAAGTATCGTACCGCTAGACAAAGGGAATTGCATACGGGATTGATTAAGTCCTTGACATCGTGGTTTATCCGATGAGATCATCGTGAAACATGTGGGAGCCAACATGGGTATCCAGATCCCGCTGTTGGTTATTGACCGGAGAACGTCTCGGTCATGTCTGCATGGTTCCCGAACCCGTAGGGTCTACACACTTAAGGTTCGGTGACGCTAGGGTTGTAGGGATATGTATATGCAGTAACCCGAAAGTTTTTCGGAGTCCCGTATGAGATCCCGGACATCACGAGGAGTTCCGGAATGGTCTGGAGGTAAAGAATTATATATAGGAAGTGCTATTTCGGCCATCGGGACAAGTTTCGGGGTCACCGGTATTGTACCGGGACCACCGGAAGGGTCCCGGGGGTCCACCGGGTGGGACCACCTGCCCCGGGGGCCACATGGGCTGTAGGGGGTGCGCCTTGGCCTATATGGGCCAAGGGCACCAGCCCCAAGAGGCCCATGCGCCTAGAGATAGAAAAGGGGGAAGAGTCCTAAAGGGGGAAGGCACCCCTAGGTGCCTTGGGGAGGAGGGATTCCTCCCTTGGCCGCACCCCCCTAGGAGATTGGATCTCCTAGGGCCGGCGCCCCCCCCCCCTTGGACTCCCTATATATAGTGGGGAAAGGAGGGCCTCTCAACCCACGCCTTTGGTGCCTCCCTCTCCCTCTCCAACACATCCTCCTCCTCCATAGTGCTTGGCGAAGCCCTGCCGGAGTACTGCAGCTCCACCACCACCACGCCGTCGTGCTGCTGTTGGAGTCATCTTCCTCAACCTCTCCTTCCCCCTTGCTGGATCAAGAAGGAGGAGACGTCGCTGCTCCGTACGTGTGTTGAACGCGGAGGTGCCGTCCGTTCGGCGCTAGGATCATCGGTGATTTGGATCACGACGAGTACGACTCCATCAACCCCGTTCTCTTGAACGCTTCCGCGCGCGATCTACAAGGGTATGTAGATCCACTCCTACCTCGTTGCTAGATGACTCCATAGATAGATCTTGGTGACACGTAGGAAAATTTTGAATTTATGCTACGTTCCCCAACAGCAGCATGAACTCTATACTCAGGGAAGTGAAATTTTTTCCACTCTCGTTGAGAGATAGGAGATATTTTAAAATTGCTAGACGTGATGAGGTATTTACTGACTCAACTCGAGTCATATTTACTGTCCCTGTGGGTACTCGAGTAACGTTAGGATACTTTATTGCTTCCGGGTTTAGCTCGTACCCTACTAAACTATATAGGTATCCGTCAAAATAGTTTCCATAGCGAAACTTATGATGATAACAAAGAGAAATATCTTCTCTTTACCATATGTAACAGATGTGGCAAGCACATTCTCTATGTATCATTGGCATTGCACTACACATACTACAAAACCAGTAGCACATGTTGTGTACGAGATAGTTTTCCAGAGTGTCTTTTGCATGACAAACTTGGCATTCCTGCTTTGATCATCATTAACATTGGGTTGAAACTAAACTATCAGCAATTTCACTGGTTTATGATTATTATGATGCTAAATTCTAATAACATTTGGATTTTATGTGCACTACAAGTGACACAGGGAAGCTAATTTTAAGGCTCACACACCTTAAAGTCTACGCTGAACCACTCAGACTCCTTGAATGCATCAAGTCGAGGTAAGTGGCTCTTCCCAGCCATTGAGTAGACTATTCCGGTATTCCATGGTTCTAAAAGACATATCTACATGATGGTCTTAAGTGTGTACTTTATTCACACGAACCATTGGCCATTATCCTGACATCGATTTCAAGAAAATCGAATAGATAACATTGCAAAATTCTCCTTGAGGGCCTTCTCTATGGCTTTTGGATTGAAGTTTAGCAATTTGTCCTAATGTCTAGACACAAAATGGTTTGGTAGAATACTATCCAAAGAGTTAAGCTCATTGAATTATCTTTACTTTTGAATTGCAACTTACCAACTTTACGTTGGAGTCATGCAGTTTTACACACTCATGACAGAACTGCATAATATTATTCCCCTCTATCTTTGATATGTGGATATCTACCAAGTATTTCCTATTTGCGGTAATTCGGTTGCATACCAATATCACCACCCGGCATACATCATTGGCCCCTCATCATATAGTTGGGATCTATGTGAGGAATAATTGTATTTCCGTCAATACCTCAAGCCCCTCGCATGGGGATTTATTCAAGGCCAGTATGCTGATTCAATGAGGATCAATTTCCAGGCATTAGGGGGAGATTTCAAGTACCATAAAGAATGCCAGGAAATTAGTGGAATGTTCAACACATTTCTGCCTCAAATCCACGTACTCAAAGATCTGAACCATGCATTCAGAAGATTTGCAACACATTGCAAATAACCTGCCGGATTCATTTACTGACTATAAAGGTGTCACACAATCCTACAATCCTAGAAAAGTATGCCTGAAAGAGTGGAGGTACCAGCAAAATCCACTCCACTCCCCGTTCAACGCAACAGGGGGAGATGTATGACAGAAATACATCAGGATTCAGCTTCTCGCAAGTAAGGATATCAAGGCCTATGAATCAGTAAATGCAAGTCAACTTCACGTTGATAGACACCTAATGGGTAGTATACACCCAGTGAACGGGAAACCTCCACCAACCCAAGTCATAGTGCACACAATGACCGGGTCATCGGAATACCCGACTCAGACGCATTGGGAAATCGCAAGCAGTCACCGTGGGTAACGATATTTCCATCAACTCTATATTGATATATAGATTCTGGAGAAACATATAACCAAAAGTCTACAATTGTCGACATACATTTCTCAACTAGATTGCAAAACCTTTCGAATGATTCAGATCTAAAGACCATGGCCATGGCAAAGTGTGAACAACACTCAGACTGAACTCAAGCAAAGGTTATAATCTAGATAGAAATGATCTTGCTCAATAATGGGAAGGTATTCATAAGCAATACCTACACCAGTTTTCTTCTGGAAACAGAATTGAGAACAACGAGGTGGTGAAACAAAGAGCAAGTATTGTAGCACGAGGGTTCACGCAGATACCCAACTATTCTCCAGATGTGGAATCTCATTCCGATAACTTATATCATTGGCAGTACAAAATCATCTATCTCTGCAGTTGATAGATGTAGTGATTACATATCCATGTGGATCACTAGATTCAGACATATATGATTGATTCCCGATGGAACCTCAATTCTGAATCGAAATACAAAATGCAACATACATTGTGTAAAACTAGTAAGTCACCATACGACTTATTGTGGTCGGTACATATGGTACAACCGATGTAGTGAGTTCCTTATACAAAAGGATTACTCCTGCAAAGATGATTATCCATGTTTGTATGTCTGCAATGACGACACATGTAATCATCTAATGACGGAGTTTAAATGAAGGATTTGGGTAAACCAAAACACCGCTCGTTACGACAACTTGAGCACCTTCATTCATACATTATGGTATACTATGTTGTCTATATTCAAAATATATTGGAGAAATTCATTGTGGACAAATATTATTCATGTTGAAAATATGCCCTAGAGGCAATAATAAATTGGTTATTATTATATTTCCTTGTTCATGATAATCGTTTATTATCCATGCTATAATTGTATTGATAGGAAACTCAGATACATCTGTGGATACATAGACAACACCATGTCCCTAGTAAGCCTCTAGTTGACTAGCTCATTGAACAATAGATGGTTACGGTTTCCTGACCATGGACATTGGATGTCGTTGATAACGGGATCACATCATTAGGAGAATGATGTGATGGACAAGACCCAATCCTAAGCCTAGCACAAAGATCGTGTAGTTCGTATGCTAAAGCTTTTCTAATGTCAAGTATCATTTCCTTAGACCATGAGATTGTGCAACTCCCGAATACCGTAAGAATGCTTTGGGTGTGCCAAACATCACAACGTAACTAGGTGTCTATAAAGGTACACTACAGGTATCTCCAAAAGTGTCTGTTGGGTTGGCACGAATCGAGACTGGGATTTGTCACTCCGTGTAAACGGAGAGGTATCTCTGGGCCCACTCGGTAGGACATCATCATAATGTGCACAATGTGATCAAGGAGTTGATCACGGGATGATGTGTTACGGAACGAGTAAAGAGACTTGCCGGTAACGAGATTGAACAAGGTATCGGGATACCGACGATCGAACCTCGGGCAAGTATCGTACCGCTAGACAAAGGGAATTGAATACGGGATTGATCGAATCCTCGACATCGTGGTTCATCCGATGAGATCATCGTGGAACATGTGGGAACCAACATGGGTATCCAGATCCCGCTGTTGGTTATTGACCGGAGAACGTCTCGGTCATGTCTGCATGGTTCCCGAACCCGTAGGGTCTACACACTTAAGGTTCGATGACGCTAGGGTTATAAAGGAAGTTTGTATGTGGTTACCGAATGTTGTTTGGAGTCCCGGATGAGATCCCGGACGTCACGAGGAGTTCCGGAATGGTCCGGAGGTAAAGATTTATATATGGGAAGTCCTGTTTTGGTCACCGGAAAAGTTCCGGGTTTTATCGGTAACGTACCGGGACCACCGGGAGGGTCCCGGGGGTCCACCAAGTGGGGCCACCAGCCCCGGAGGCTTGCATGGGCCAAGAGTGGGAAGGTACCAGCCCCTGAGTGGGCTGGTGCGCCTCCCACAAGGCCCAAGGCGCAGCTAGGAGGAGAAGGGGGAAACCCTAGGCGCAGATGGGCCTAAGGCCCACCCTAGGGCGCGCCCCCCTTCTCCCCCTCTTGGCTGCCCCCCTCCATCCCATCTAGGGCTGCCGCCCCCCTAGGGGTGGGAACCGTAGAGGAAGCGCACCCTCCTCCCCTTCTCCTATAAATAGTGGGGGTTTTGGGCTGCCCAAGACAGACGATTTGATCTCTCCCTGGCGCAGCCCTACCTCTCTCCTCCTCGTCTCTTGCGGTGCTTGGCGAAGCCCTGCTGGAGTACCACGCTCCTCCACCACCACCACGCTGTTGTGCTGCTGCTGGATGGAGTCTTCCTCAACCTCTCCCTCTGTCCTTGCTGGATCAAGGCATGGGAGACGTCACCGGGCTCTACGTGTGTTGAACACGGAGGTGCCGTCCGTTCGGCACTAGGATCTCCGGTGATTTGGATCACGACGAGTACGACTCCTTCAACCCCGTTCTCTTGAACGCTTCCGCATAGCGATCTACAAGGGTATGCACTCTCCTTCCCCTCGTTGCTGGTTTCTCCATAGATAGATCTTGGTGACACGTAGGAAAATTTTGAATTTCTGCTATGTTCCCCAACAGTGGTATCAGAGCTAGGTCTATTGCGTAGATTCTATGCACGAGTAGAACACAAAGTAGTTGTGGGCGTTGATTTTGTTCAATATGCTTATCGTTACTAGTCCAATCTTGATTCGGCAGCATTGTGGGATGAAGCGGCCCGGACCGACCTTACACGTACTCTTACGTGAGACTGGTTCCACCGACTGACATGCACTAGTTGCATAAGGTGGCTAGCGGGTGTCTGTCTCTCCCACTTTAGTCGGATCGGATTCGATGAAAAGGGTCCTTATGAAGGGTAAATAGCAATTGGCATATCACGTTGTGGTTTTGCGTAGGTAAGAAACGTCCTTGCTAGAAACCCATAGCAGCCACCTAAAACATGCAAACAACAATTAGAGGACGTCTAACTTGTTTTTGCAGGGTATGCCATGTGATGTGATATGGCCAAAAGGATGTGATGAATGATATATGTGATGTATGAGATTGATCATGTTCTTGTAATAGGAATCACGACTTGCATGTCGATGAGTATGACAACCGGCAGGAGCCATAGGAGTTGTCTTTATTTATTGTATGACCTACGTGTCATTGAACAACGCCATGTAATTACTTTACTTTATTGCTAACCGGTAGCCATAGTAGTAGAAGTAATAAGTTGGCGAGACAACTTCATGGAGACACAATGATGGAGATCATGATGATGGAGATCATGGTGTCATGCCGGTGACAAGATGATCATGGAGCCCCAAGATGGAGATCAAAGGAGCTATATGATATTGGCCATATCATGTCACTATTATTTGATTGCATGTGATGTTTATCATGTTTATGCATCTTGTTTACTTAGAACGACGGTAGTAAATAAGATGATCCCTCATAATAATTTCAAGAAAGTGTTCCCCCTAACTATGCACCGTTGCGACAGTTCGTTGTTTCGAAGCACCACGTGATGATCGGGTGTGATAGATTCTAACGTTCACATACAACGGGTGTAAGACAGATTTACACACGCGAAACACTTAGGTTGACTTGACGAGCCTAGCATGTACAGACATGGCCTCGGAACACAAGAGACCGAAAGGTCGAGCATGAGTCGTATGGTAGATACGATCAACATGAAGATGTTCACCGATGATGACTAGTCCGTCTCACGTGATGATCGGACACGGCCTAGTTGACTCGGATCATGTAATCACTTAGATGACTAGAGGGATGTCTATCTGAGTGGGAGTTCATAAGATGAACTTAATTATCCTGAACGTAGTCAAAAGGTCTTCGCAAATTATGTCGTGGCTCGCGCTTTAGTTCTACTGTTTAGATATGTTCCTAGAGAAAATTTAGTTGAAAGTTGATAGTAGCAATTATGCGGACTAGATCCATAAACTGAGGATTGTCCTCATTGCTTCATAGAAGGCTTATGTCCTTACTGCACCGCTCAGTGTGCTGAACCTCGAACGTCGTCTATGGATGTTGCGAACATCTGACATACACATTTTGATAACTATGTGATAGTTCAGTTAAACGGTTTAGAGTTGAGGCACCGAAGACGTTTTGAAATGTCGCGAAACATATGAGATGTTTCGAGGGCTGAAATTGGGATTTCAGGCTCGTGCCCACGTCAAGAGGTATAAGACCTCCGACGATTTTCTTAACCTGCAAACTAAGGAGAAAAGCTCAATTGTTGAGCTTGTGCTCAGATTGTCTGAGTACAACAATCACTTGAATCAAGTGGGAGTTGATCTTCCAGATAAGATAGTGATGTTTCTCCGAAGTCATTACCACCAAGCTGCTAGAGCTTCGTGATGAACTATAATATATCAGGGACATATATGATGATCCTTGAGTTGTTCGTGATGTATGACACCGCGAAAGTAGAAATCAAGAAGGAGCATCAATTGTTGATGGTTGGTGAAACCACTAGTTTCAAGAAGGGCAAGGGCAAAAAGGGATGCTTCATGAAACGGCAAATCAGCTGCTGCTCTAGTGAAGAAACCCAAGGTTGAACCCAAACCCGAGACTAAGTGCTTCTGTAATAAGGGGAACAGCCACTGGAGCAGAATTACCCTAGATACTTGGTAGATGAGAAGGCTGGCAAAGTCGATAGAAGTATATTGGATATACATTGTGTTAATGTGTACTTTACTAGTACTCCTAGTAGCACCAGGGTATTAGATAACGGTTCGGTTGCTAAGTGTTAGTAACTCGAAATAAAAGCTACGGAATAAACGGAGACTAGCTAAAGGTGAGATGACGATATGTGTTGGAAGTATTTCCAAGGTTGATCAAATATCGTACGCTCCCTCTACCATCGAGATTGGTGTTTGCGTTGAGCATAGACATGATTGGATTATGTCTATCGCAATACGGTTATTCCTTTAAGGAGAATAATGGTTACTCTGTTTATTTGAATAATACCTTCAATGGTCTTACACCTAAAATGAATGGTTTGTTGAATCTCGATCGTAGTGATACACATGTTCATGCCAAAAGATATAAGATAGTAATGATAGTACCACCTACTTGTGGCACTGCCACGTAAGTCATATCGGTATAAAACGCATGAAGAAGCTCCATGCTGATGGATCTTTGGGCTCACTCGTTTTGAAGAGTTTGAGACATGCGAACCATGTCTATTGGTGTATATGCATGAAGAAACTCCATGCAAATGGACCGTTTGGACTCACTTGTTTTTGAATCACTTGAGACATGCAAATCATACCACATGGGCAAGATGACTGAAAGCCTTGTTTTTAGTAAAATGGAACTAGAAAGCAACTTGTTGGAAGTAATACATTTTGATGTGTGCAGTCCAATGAGTGCTGAGGCGTGTAGTGGATATCGTTATGTTCTTACTTCACAGATGATTTGAGTAGATGTTGAGTATATTTACTTGATGAATCACGAGTCTGAATTATTGAAAGGTTCAAGTAATTTCAGGGTGAAGTTGAAAGATCGTCGTGACAAGAGGATAAAAGATCTATGATATGATCATAGAGATGAATATCTGAATTACGAGTTTGGCACAGAATTAAGACATTGTGGAAATTTTCACAACTAATACAGCCTGGAACACCATAGTGTGATGGTATGTCCGAACATCATAACTGCACCCTATTGGATATGATGCATACCATGATGTCTCTTATCGAATTACCACGATAGTTTATGGGTTAGGCATTAGAGACAACCACATTCACTTTAAATAGGGCACCACGTAATTCCGATGAGATGACACCGTATGAACTATGGTTTAGAGAAACCTAAGTTGTCATTTCTTAAAAGTTTGGGGCTGCGACGCTTATGTAAAAAAAGTTTCAGGCTGATAAGCTCGAACCCAAAGCGGATAAATGCATCTTCATAGGACACCCAAAACAGTTGGGTATACCTCCTGTCTCAGATCCGAAAGCAATAAGGGATTGTTTCTAGAATCGGGTCCTTTCTCGAGGAAAAGTTTCTCTCGAAAGAATTGAGTGGGAGGATGGTGGAGACTTGATGAGGTTATTGAACCGTCACTTCAACTAGTGTATAGCAGGGCACAAAGAGTTGTTCCTGTGGCACCTACACCAATTGAAGTGGAAGCTTATGATATTGATCATGAGACTTCGGATCAAGTCACTCCCAAACCTCGTGGGATGACAAGGATGCGTACTACTTCAGAGTGGTACGTAATCCTGTCTTGGAAGTCATGTTGCTAGAAAACAATGAACCTACGAGCCATGGAGAAGCGATGGTGGGCCCAGATTCTGATAAATGGCTCGAGGCCATAAAATCCGAGATAGGATCCATGTATGAAAACAAAGTGTAGACTTTGGAAGAACTACTTGATGGTCGTAAGGCTGTTAGGTACATATGGATTTTAAAAGGAAGACGGACAATGATGGTAAGTATCACCATTAAGAAAGCTCGACTTGTCGTTAAGATGTTTTCCGACAAGTTCAAGGAGTTGACTACGATGAGACTTTCTCACTCGTAGCGATGCTAAGAGTCTGTTGGAATTATATTGGCAATTACTGCATTATTTATGAAATCTTGCAGATAGGATGTCAAAACATTGTTTCCTCGACGATTTTCTTGAGGAAAGGTTGTATGTGATACAACTGGAAGGTTTTGTCAATCCTGAAAGATGCTAATAAGTATGCAAAGCTCCAGCCATCCTTCTAAGGACTGGAGTAAGCATCTCGGAGTTGGAATGTACGCTTTGATGAGATGATCAAAGATTTTGGGTTTATACAAAGTTTATGAGAAACTTGTATTTCCAAAGAAGTGAGTGGGAGCACTATAGAATTTCTGATGAGTATATGTTGTTGACATATTATGGATCAGAAATGATGTAGAATTTCTGGAAAGCATATAGGGTTATTTGGAAAGTGTTTTTCAATGGAAAGCCTGGATTAAGCTACTTGAACATTGAGCATCAAGATCTATAAGGATAGATCAAAACGCTTAATGGTACTTTCAAATGAGCACATACATTGACATGATCTTGAAGGTGTTCAAGATGGATCAGTCAAAGAAGGAGTACTTGCCTGAGTTGTAAGGTATGAAGTTAAGACTTAAAGCTCGACCACGGCAGAAGAAAGAGAAAGGACGAATGTCGTCCCCTATGCTTTTGTCATAGGCTCTATACGGTATGCCATGCTGAGTACCGCACCTGATGTGTGCCTTGCCACATGTCTGGCAAGAGGGTACAAAAGTGATCCAGGACTGGATCACTAGACAGCGGTCAAAATTGTCCTTGGAGGAATAAGGATATGTTTCTCGGTTATGGAGGTGATAAAGAGTTTGACGTAAAGAGTTACGTCGATGCAAGCTTAACACCTATCCGGATAGCTCTGAGTAGAGATACCGGATACGTATAATGGAGAAACAATTTAGAATAGCTCCAAGTAGAACATTTATTTGAAATGTCTCCAAATGTAGCATAGTAGTTGCATCTACAAGATGACATAGAAATTTGCGAAGTACATACGGATCTGAATGTTGCAGACCCGTTGACTGAAACCTCTCTCACAAGCATAACATGATCAAACCCAGAACTCTTTGGGTGTTGGTCACATGGGGATGTGACCTTGAGTGTTAATCACATATCGATGTGAACTGGATTATTGCCTCTAGTGCAAGTGGGAGACTGTTGGAAATATGCCCTAGAGGCAATAATAAATTGGTTATTATTATATTTCCTTGTTCATGATAATCGTTTATTATCCATGCTATAATTGTATTGATAGGAAACTCAGATACATCTGTGGATACATAGACAACACCATGTCCCTAGTAAGCCTCTAGTTGACTAGCTCGTTGATCAATAGATGGTTATGGTTTCCTGACCATGGACATTGGATGTCGTTGATAATGGGATCACATCATTAGGAGAATGATGTGATGGACAAGACCCAATCCTAAGCCTAGCACAAAGATCGTATAGTTCGTATGCTAAAGCTTTTCTAATGTCAAGTATCATTTCCTTAGACCATGTGATTGTGCAACTCCCGGATACCATAAGAATGCTTTGGGTGTGCCAAACGTCACAACGTAACTGGGTGGCTATAAAGGTACACTACAGGTATCTCCGAAAGTGTCTGTTGGGTTGGCACGAATCGAGACTGGGATTTGTCACTCCGTGTAAACGGAGAGGTATCTCTGGGCCCACTCGGTAGGACATCATCATAATGTGCACAGTGTGATCAAGGAGTTGATCACGGGATGATGTGTTACGGAACGAGTAAAGAGACTTGCCGGTAACGAGATTGAACAAGGTATCGGGATACCGACGATCGAACCTCGGGCAAGTATCGTACCGCTAGACAAAGGGAATTGAATACGGGATTGATCGAATCCTCGACATCGTGGTTCATCCGATGAGATCATCGTGGAACATGTGGGAACCAACATGGGTATCCAGATCCCGCTGTTGGTTATTGACCGGAGAACGTCTCGGTCATGTCTGCATGGTTCCCGAACCCGTAGGGTCTACACACTTAAGGTTCGATGACGCTAGGGTTATAAAGGAAGTTTGTATGTGGTTACCGAATGTTGTTCGGAGTCCCGGATGAGATCCCGGACATCACGAGGAGTTCCGGAATGGTCCGAAGGTAAAGATTTATATATGGGAAGTCCTGTTTTGGTCACCGGAAAAGTTTCGGGTTTTATCGGTAATGTACCGGGACCACCGGGAGGGTCCCGGGGGTCCACCAAGTGGGGCCACCAGCCCCGGAGGCTTGCATGGGCCAAGAGTGGGAAGGGACCAGCCCCTGAGTGGGCTGGTGCGCCTCCCACAAGGCCCAAGGCGCAGCTAGGAGGAGAAGGGGGAAACCCTAGGCGCAGATGGGCCTAAGGCCCACCCTAGGGCGCGCCCCCCTTCTCCCCCTCTTGGCCGCCCCCCTCCATCCCATCTAGGGCTGCCGCCCCCCTAGGGGTGGGAACCCTAGAGGGGGCGCACCCTCCTCCCCTTCTCCTATAAATAGTGGGGGTTTGGGGCTGCCCAAGACAGACGATTTGATCTCTCCCTGGCGCAGCCCTACCTCTCTCCTCCTCGTCTCTTGCGGTGCTTAGCGAAGCCCTGCTGGAGTACCACGCTCCTCCACCACCACCACGCCGTTGTGCTGCTGCTGGATGGAGTCTTCCTCAACCTCTCCCTCTCTCCTTGCTGGATCAAGGCATGGGAGACGTCACCGGGCTGTACGTGTGTTGAACGCGGAGGTGCCGTCCGTTCGGCACTAGGATCTCCGATGATTTGGATCACAACGAGTACGACTCCTTCAACCCCGTTCTCTTGAACGCTTCCGCATAGCGATCTACAAGGGTATGCACTCTCCTTCCCCTCGTTGCTGGTTTCTCCATAGATAGATCTTGGTGACACGTAGGAAAATTTTGAATTTCTGCTACGTTCCCCAATAATTCATCCATAACTCTCATGGTAGTTCATTCTCTAGATGTAGAGAAAGACCTATTTAGACCAAGAGACGATGGAAATAAGATATTGGGACTCAACGTTCCATATGCCATTGGATCGACCAAACACAATTGGCTGGTACTCAAGAATATCTTTCGATATGTCCAAGGCATGAAATATCTTGTCCTGGTTTTTTAGTTTTGGAGAAATCTAAACACCAATATCATTGGATAGATCGATCAGATCCCCACTATGTCAGATCATAGACAAACTTAGTGTTCCTACTAGGTGTGGTAGCATTCTCATGAAGAGTCTTCAAAACAGACCTCATGGCTACATTCACCAACCATTATCTCAACGATAATGTTTCTTGTGTTGCCCAGATGCAAACAGGTTACATAATAAGCAATATCACTATATTGCATATCTTGCAAGTCAAATCATGCGACTGATTTGTTCAGCGGGTCTCTACCAACTTCTATGTTTTGGTATGTGACGGCTTCGAATTTTGCAAGAATCAGGGGGGAGTATCTTCTTGAATTGTTCATGTTCAATGCATCATATTATACTCTTTTTTCCTTCATAAGTTTACTTTACAGGTTCTCATAAAGGTTTTTAATGAGGTAATATCAACATGAGATCATATGTCATACTTTCTGTTTTCCCCACCGGGGTTTTTGGAAAAGTATATATGACATATTTATTGTCCTCTAAACTCTATGAGTTTTCTCGTATTGAGTTAAAAGAGACAATGACCATTATATGTTGTACCGTTTTCTCCTTATTTTTCTCACTGGGTTTGAAGGAGTTTTAGCAACATATCAAACACCTATCTCCTCATATTTTTTCCCACAGGATTTTTGGAGGAGCTTTTTCAAGATGATGATACTTACACTAACAAGCATGGATTAGGGGGGTGTTAGGATTTAATTAATCCTATTAATCCCTGCTTTTCCTAATCGAGGCGGTTGTCTCGTGTCCCTTCGGACGCACCCTTTCGGGGGCTATATATATATGTGTAATCCCATCATCAATGAAAACAACGATTCACTTTTACTTCTCTGTCTCCCTCTCTCTCATTTCTTTTCAACAGATCCACCGTCGAGGACGCCGCGAGCAGACAAGACAGCACCTTCACGAAGGAGAGCGACGCTGAGACGCCGTCACCGCCCGATCGAAAAAAAACGAACCTAAGATTTTCCCTGATGCTCAAAAAGGGACACACAGTTAACAGCCATGGCAGTGCCTCCAAGAAGGGGACGGAACCCGCCGGTGTCGACGCTGCCAGCATCGATAGGTCGAGCAAGGATTTTGCCTTGGCCAAAGGCTGAGCAATCCCAAGCCGTCGGAGCCAGAGTTGGAGATGCGGAAGCTTGGTTGCAGGCCAGAACCACCACCGCATGAATGGGAGCTACGCCTGCCACTGAAGAGGCATCGAACACCGCTGGAGGTGGGAGCTACGGATTAGGCGGAAGGGCGCACGGGGCACCAAGGTGAGCATGCTTGAACGGCCAGGTGAGAAGCAAGAGGCTGCAAGAGGTGGTGCGGAGGTGGTCGGAAACTGGGACGAGCAAAGATCTGGAAAGGGTGCAGATTTGTGCCCCCTAGGAGCGATGCGGACGCCTTTTCAGGCGAACTCTCCTGATAATAGAGAAGGTTCGTATAAGTGGCCTGCCAGCTCTTATGAGGTGTATGTCGAGTGCGCCATTTATAGGCTAAAGGGTAGATTTTTTTCTGAGGGCAGGCTAATTTCTTTTGAGAGATCCCCACACTTTAATTAATTCGAAGTAAAATTCAAAGGGATACAAATGGGATGGAGCTATTTCCCTTGGCACCTTATAGTCCTCATCGTATGTAGGTTTTTTATAAGTTTTGTTTCTTTCTATGTTTTTTTCTATGGGTTTTTCCACTGGTTTGTGTTTGGATTTTTATTTATTATATCTATTTTTTGGTTTCCTTTTTGTTTTTACCTTTTCTTCTCTTTTTATTTTCATTCTTTTAAGAAAATTCAAACTGTTGAACTTTCCAAAATTCGTGAACTTCTTCAAATCTGTGAAGTTTCTTGATGTTTGTGAACTTTTCAAATCCATGAACTTTTTCCCAAATTCGCGAAAAATCATGTACCTTTTTTCAAGTGCATAAACTTTTTTCAAATTCATGAATTCTTTTCAAATCCATGAACTTTTTAATATTCATGAAAATTATTTCAGATTCGTGCACTTTTTTCATGTTCGTAAACATATTTTTGAATTTATGAACCTATTTAAATGTGTGATTTTTGAAAAAAAGTTGTGAACATCTTTTTAATTAATAAACTTTTTTGTTAAAATCCATGAGCATTTCTTGAATCCGTAAAAAAATCAATTCGTGAATATTTTCAAATCTTTAGACAGTTTTCAAATTGATGAACTTTTTTCAAATTCACTAATTTTTTTGAGTCTTGAGCTTTTTTTCCAAATCCATGAACTTTTTTTGAATTAAAAAAATCAAACACATGTTACTCGTCTTTGTGAGAGGATAGGCACTTGCGCTTTTACGAGTGAGCTACTCGCTCGCGTTCCTGGGTTACCCACCCAAGGAGGCACGCGGGCATTGTCTTAGCTACCTGACGCAGAGATGACTGACTATGAGCTCTCACATAAGACGTTGTATAGGAGCACCTCGTGAGCATGTCCGGAACACACATGATTCATAAGGGCATGGTCAATGCATAGCCCCAGGGTGATGCCCCGCATGCCATATAGGATGGGATGTCAGAAAAAGTAGGTCTGCATGGAGCACCGGGAGCAAGAGGCGGGTGCTTAGGGAAAAAAATGTGGTCCGGTGCATAAAGCTGAAAACGTTGATGTAAAGAGTAGAGAAGCATGTGTGGTGGGAGTCTTTATTTTCTATTCATTGATGTGGCCTACTAGTGGTAGCTTGTACTGGGAAGAAAAAATCAATGTAGATGTGGCCCACTAAGAGTTGACGGTCCACTTGTACATTCTTTTTCCTTTTTGAGAAAAATGGCCAAATATGAGAACAGGTTTTTTTAGAGATGTGAGAGCAACTAACTAAAGGGTAACCCTTGAGGGAGCCTCGCAAGGGTCATTTTAGTGGGCTAAAAGCCCATCAAAAGTATGCTCGGCCGCCGCCATGTGTCGTGTGCGGAGGCTCCTTATGGTTTTCGTTCTTTTTTCTATACATATGTTTTCGTTTTAGATAGGTTTTCTTGAGTTTTCAGATGTTCGGTTTACAACCGCCTTTCCTGGGTTTTGGAGAAAAAAATACAAAAACTTATTTTTTGCGTGAAAAAAGTTGTGCTTCCACAAGAAACATGGATTTGCTTCCGTGAGAAGCATTGTGCTTCTTGGAAAGGGAAAAGGTTGTGAATTTATTTTTTGCCACCACGAGAAGTACAAATTTGCTCCTCGTGGAGACACAGATTTTCTTCTGTGAATGCTTCTCGGAGAGGAAAGAAATCGTGATTTTTTTGCACAATTTAATATTAACTTTCACGAGGGGCGCATATTTGCTTCCACAAGAAGCACTCAAAAAAAAGGAAAAATCATGAATTATTGTTGCCAAATTCTTTTTACTTCCACGAGAAGAACATATTTGCTTCTCATGGAGACACAAATGTACTTCTCAAAAATGAAAAAAAAAATCTTGATTCTTTTGTGCTATTTTTTTTAACCAGAAGCATAATTGCTTCTCGTGTAGGCATGGATTTGCTTCCATGAGAAACGGAAAAGGAAAGAAAAACCATGAGTTTTGTTTTGCTTGATTTTTTTTCTTCCACGAGAAGCACAAATTTGCTTCTTGTGAAAACACGGATTTGTGCAAAAGATAAAACTTTGGACGCGCGGTTCAAAAGATAAAATATTTTGAGAAAATAATCTACTCCCTCCGTTCTTGAAAGAGTGTACTTCTAACTTTATTGGAGAATGCTTGTGAAACCAAATAGGTATATGACAAAAATTTATTTTTATCATAAATCTAATGCTATTAATTGGTTGGCATAAATATTGGTCTATTATTGTATAAATACGGTCAAACATATAAAAGTTTGAGTTTCCAACAGAGTTGGAAGTGCACTCTTTCAAAAACGGAGGAAGTAGAAAATAGACAAGTGATGCACAGACAGTGCACCACTTGTCAAAGCCGATTTTAGCCAATTGCACGTGTGTGTTTTTCTGAGTGGATGGGGCATTTGTACGTAGGTTGCCAAATCTGTTGCACCACGGCCTCGGTCCGCCTTGATGGGCCGGACGGCAATCTTTGGGGGATTCGCTCTTCACTCAGCGCCGAGTCGCCGTGGGCCAAGCCGATGCCGAGCACGCACGATGTGTTAGCTCGCCGCGCGTCGGATTAGCCGCCGGCGCCCGTAGTTCCACTTCCACCCGCCGAATCAACAGGTACTCCCCGGCCGTTCCGCTCACCGAATCAGCAGCGCTCGAGTTCGAATCGAACCAGATCATCGCGGAACATGATGAAACACACACGTGAGGAACGAACGAACAGCTCTCTCTCTCTCTCTCTCTCTCTCTCTCTCTCTCTCTCTCTCTCTCTCTCTCTCTGTCTCTCTCTACTCATCCACCATATTCGTGCTCGAAACAGAATATGAGGAGAGAGCACCAAGTACTAGTACCAACCAGACTGCCGGAAATCAGGCCGGATTGAATGGCTCCACAGCGGGGAGGTTGTTGAGCTTGAGCTAGCTAGCCCTTGAAGACGAATCATGGCACCACGGTTCATGATGGGCCTGCATGCGCCCGTGGGGGCAAAAGCCTGGCCCCCGCCCGTGTGCTGCTAGGAGGAGGATAGGGTAGGATAGGATAGCCATCCCCTGCTAGCAGGGTTACACGTCATGATAGCACCGGGCGGGCAGGCAGGCAAAAACTGTGCGGAGCACCGCAGTGATTCTGACGAACCGCGCCGGCTTCGCGTCTCTGCGTTGGGTCCGGGCGAAGAAGTTTCAGGGGGGCCATGGCCGATGGAGCTGTCGCCTTGTGTCGATTCCCGCTCGTTCATGGGACGATCCTTGGGGGCTTGGGGCCCTAGAACGGGGGACACCGTACTGGCATCCGGGGGACACCGTGCCGCGTGCGTGGCAACCTGAAGTTCCTGAACCGATGCATGGTCTTGCACGCGTGAACTTTGATCCATGTAATGTGGGACATGGTTCGCGCGAGATCGACCCATTGGCTGTGTGTATGTATGTATGTATGTCTCTACTGAAGGTTCTGTCTTGCAGGCGTCTTCATCCTCCAGTTTGGCTGTAGGAACGAGGTCGAACAAAGTTTGAATCCTTCTCTCTACGAGACATAAGTTTGAATCCTTCTCTCTACGAGACATGTTATTAAGAACGGACGGGCGAGCGAGAGGAGTCAGTTTGCCGTCAAACACTTCAGATGATAGTTCAAATGGTGGTTCATGCACTGTGTGTCGTGCTCAAGCTCAACAAACAAACATACACGCAGGGCACAGATATGATACATGAAGCGGCTCAGCTTTTGGCTTTACATCAGCATAGTGAGGGAGGGTTATTGCTAATCAACCAAGGAATGACAACACACACGCACAACAAGCATGCACACAGAGAAAGAGAGAAAAAACACACGCACAGATTCAAACATACAAGGAGAGAGTACCGGAGGGTCATTGTTGCAGTGATCATCACTTATTAGCCTCTCGATCGGCGGTAAAATCATCCAGGGAGGCTCTTGGTGCGAGTGAAGGAGCGTCAAGCGAGGAGCCAGAAGTTCTTCTGCCACCGGGTGCTGACGAGGTAGCCGCCGACGCCCTTGCTCTGCCGCCGCACCGCCAGCGTCAGGCACTCCGCCCTGCTGATGCACTCCTCCACCAGCACCTCGCCGCGGCTCCGCATGAAGCTGCATCATTTTGCGACCACAACCACATCATCACACAAGAGAAAACATCTCTAACAAGCGGATTAGGATAATGCTAGCAGCTCGACATGGCAGTTGAATCAGCATGGTGAAAAGGTAACTTTTCTTCTTCGTGGGGGTTAAAAACCGCCACATGACTACATGAGTGAGTCGTACAGCACCAGCAGCAGGTCAGCAATGCTGCAGTGGTCAGTGCACAGTACTCCTCCCATCATGGTTTCTCGCTCGTACTCGATTCATCTAGAGTTTAAGCTGGAAGGACAGGGAAAGGCGTCCCTGATTTATGGCTGGCACATGTCTCTACTATCTCTTGTGTAATACTACAGTAAAAGGCAGAGGCCCCGTTCCTGCTCTACTCTCTGAACTCTGAATACCTTTCTAGGTTTTCTTCAAAAAATATACAGCTTATTCCCTGACAAAAAGTTCACTTAAGCTGAGCCTAAAAATCCCTTCCAAAACTTATCACACACGGGCAGCTTTCAACTTTCTCCGCTTGTAAGGTGAAAGCCTCAAAGCTCTTATAAAGATCTTTGCATGGTGAAAGCTCCCAAGATCTATGTTTGCAAAGGGCAATGGGCTTTACAGCGTGATGGGCCAAGCCAGCGATGTATTAGATTCTTCCCTTTTATACTTTCTATACAGGACGACTCCGTCCGTGACAAAGGGATACAGGTGTGTGCACGCATACGCATCTTGTGCTGTAGCGGTGGTACGTACGAGAGGCGCATGGATGGATGCATGCTTACCAGCAGAAAGGGGAGGGCTTGCTTTGGCTGAGCACGAGCACGGACGCCTCCAGCTTCTTCACCTGGCTCAGGACGGTGGCCAGCATGGGCCCCTGGATCACAAGCGCCTCCACCTCCACCTAACCACATTCACCCAAACCAAATATTACAACACCCAGCATGGGGCACTGTGAATGCATCCACTGCTAACAATCACAAGTACACTCCGAAGCATGCTACTAGTCTTTTATTTACTTTTTAAACAGTCACAAAAATTCTACTGTATATCATTTTTTAACAGTTACTACTGTACTCCCTCCGTTCGGAAACACTTGTCTTAGAAATGGTTGTAGAACACTTGTCTTAGAAATGGTTGTAGATTCTAAGACAAGTGTTCTACAACCATTTCTAAGACAAGTGTTTACGAAGGGAGGGAGTACAAGACTAGGCTGCAAATTTTGAGAGATTTATGAGCATATGATTCTGGGCATCTAGGCGGGAACACCACAATTTTTCCCCCTTTCCAACCTCGATTTGATGAAGTTGAGGTGGCCTTTCTAGCTTTAGGCCTGCCATGATCCATGAATAAAAAGTTGGCTATGATGATTCCCTTGCTTTTCCTTTTCATGAATGTTTCTGATCTGATCTACATCTCTACCTAGCGTAACTCTTGCCTCCAAGTGGGCCAAGACACCCAAAAACACTTGATCTGAGAAAAGCCACGGCACCGACTAGCCTAGCACAGGTTTCTCTGTTGAGAAATGTCAGTGAAGCGCAGTGTCCGTTTATGCTTGAAGAGGCCCAAAAATACAGAGTTACCACAACTAGCATCTTCCCCCTTCGTTCGGTCCGAAACAAATTTTAGTTAAGCAGGCAGCGTTTTTGGTACCACATCCGGTGCTTAAGGTCATTTTTTAATGAAGCTTCAGGCCATAATGCAGACTGTAAAACAAACTAGTCTACAACAAATCACACTTGTCGGTGCCACCTGATGTCCCAAAGAGTAATGAGATGCCATCGTCAAGCGTAATGAGATGCAAAGCATCCTAGTTAATTTACTGCGAAGTGCTACTACCAAGTGACCAGTTCATCTTCTTGTTGGATGAAGAACGGGTAAAGGTTGCGGGACGACAGAGGACGGGCACGCACCTCGGGCTTGCAGGCCTTGCAGAGGGAGCCGAGGGAGTTGGCGAGCGCGGCGGCGTCCTCGCCGCGGGTGCCGCCGCCGCGCGGCAGGACGTGGAGCAGCGTGAGGAAGTCCCCCCGGTTGGCGACGTGGGTGAGCGCCCACATCATGGCGTGCTTGGCCCCGGAGCTCTGGTCCACCACCACCATCACCCGCTTCCTCCCCGCCGCCGCGGCCTCCTCCGGCGCCCCGCAGAACCCTCCGCCGCCGCGCCGGTGGCCCCTCGCCCGCGCCTTCTTCCTCGACCACCTCCTCGACCCGCGCCTGCCGGTGCCGCACTCCCATTCCCCCGGCTGGCGCGGCGCCGGCGCCGGCGCGCTGCCGCCGTCGCTGGAGCTCAGCTGGCGCAGGAAGTAGTCGCTGCTGCCCCCGCTGCTCCCCATCGATCCCCTCCCCTCTCCTCCCCCCTTGCAGCGCGCGGCGGTCGGCTCGGTGCGAGTGCGCGGCGCGGTGCGGTGCGCTGGGCTTCGGCGCGGTGGTGTGCAACGTTTGTTTCTTGCTTTAAAGCGGCCGGGGACAGGCGCTGGCTGGCGGGAGTAATAAGGTGAGGGTGGACTCGGAAAAGGACAGAAGCCGCACACACGGGTGAATACAGGAATTACCAGCCAAAACATTGGTAACTTTTCGAGGTTGGGAAGTCCTAGCCGTTGGTAGGCCACTCTGCTGGCATTAGCATTAGCAGTCCGAAAAAGGATTTGGCCGACTCCACCGCGCGATCCCAAACGGACGTCTATTTTGTCCGGATTCTGTTCGTTTGGGTAGCGATTTGGGGTCGTGTCTGGACGTGTTCTGGGTTGCGATGACCGTGCGCTCAGTGCGCGGCCGCATCCATTTGCCCCGTCAGGACCAAAAATACTCATATTCTCATCAAAACTAGTTTGCACGTCCAAATATTTGTGTGAAAATAAAAATAGTTTTACAACCTAATTGAAATTGTCCTTAATAAAAAAGCTTTACAATCAAATCAAAATTGTCTTGACTGAACATAAAATGAACCAATACGTCTACTGGTTGCCAATGTGATCCCACACGTGCTCAACCAAGTCATTTTGAAGATTCAAATGACTGTGCCAATCACGCATCTCACGGTGGAATTCCATAAATTGTTCAAATGTGGCCGGGTCTTGGTGTAGGGGCTCAATATTTTCACCTTGATAATCAAATCCTTGGTCGAAGATACTCTCATCACGCTCGTCCTCGACGATCATGTCCCCTCTGCCACCGGCAAAGACGGCGATGGCCAAACCTCCTCCGATCGACGGCCAAAACTACAGCGAAGACGTGGTTTGCTACCTCTTGAGCACTGCGTTGGTTTCCCCGAAGAGAAAGGGATGATGCAGCAAAGTAGCGTAAGTATTTCCCTCAGTTTTTGAGAACCAGGGTATCAATCCAGTAGGAGGCTACGCGCGAGCCCCTCGTACCTGCACAAAATAAATAAATCCTCGCAACCAACACAAATAGGGGTTGCCAATCCCTATAAGGCCACTTACGAGAGTAAGATCTGATAGATATGATAAGATAATGTTTTTGATATTTTAATGATAAAGATGCAAATTAAATTAAAGGCAAAATAAATAGCAAAGGAAATAACTAGGTAGTAGGAGATTAATATGATAAAGATAGACCCGGGGGCCATCGGTTTCACTAGTGGCTTCTCTCAAGAGCATAAGTATTCTATGGTGGGTGAACGAATTGCTGTTGAGCAATTGTCAGAGTTGAGCATAGTTATGAGAATATCTAGGTATGATCATGTATATAGGCATCACGTCCGAGACAAGTAGACCGACTCCTGCCTGCATCTACTACTATTACTCCACTCATCGACCGCTATCCAGCATGCATCTAGAGTATTAAGTTAAAAACAGAGTAACGCCTTAAGCAAGATGACATGATGTAGAGGGATAGACTCATGTAATATGAAGAAAACCCCATCTTGTTATCCTCGATTGCAACAATAAGATACATGCCTTGCTGCCCTTACTGTCACCGGAAAAGGACACCGCAAGATTGAACCAAAAGCTAAGCACTTCTTCCATTGCAAGAAAGATCAATCTAGTAGGCCAAACCAAACTGATAATTCGAAGAGACTTGCAAAGATAACCAATCATACATAAAAGAATTCAGAGATGATTCAAATATTATTCATAGATAGACTTGATCATAAGCCCACAATTCATCGGTCTCAACAAACACACCGCAAAAAAAGATTACATCGAATAGATCTCCACAAGAGAGGGGGAGAATATTGTATTGAGATCCAAAAAGAAGGAAGAAGCCATCCACCTACTAACTATGTGTTGGGGAACGTAGTAATTTCAAAAAAAAATCCTACGCACACGCAAGATTATGGTGATGCATAGCAACGAGAGGGGAGAGTGTTGTCTACGTACCCTCGTAGACCGTTCGCGGAAGCGTTATATCAACGCGGTTGATGTAGTCGTATGTCTTCACGTCCGACCGATCCAAGTACCGAAAGCACGGCACCTCCGAGTTCTGCACACGTTCGGCTCGGTGACGTCCTCGCCTTCTCGATCCAGCAAGAGGGGCGAAGTAGTAGATGATTTCTGGCAGCACGACGGCGTGGTGACGGTGTTGGTGAAGAACAATCTCCGCAGGGCTTCGCCTAAGCACTACGAAAACTATGACGGAGGATAAACTAGAGGGGACGGGGTTGCCGGCACACGGCTTGGTGTTTCTCGATGTGTCTTTGGTGCTAGCCCTACCCCTCTATTTATATCTTGAGCCCTGGGGTCGAAACTTGGAGTAAAAGCCTCCTCAAAGTCGGTTTCACCCGAAAGGCAAGAGTCCTTCTCGGACTCCAGGGCTAGACGCCAGGGTTCCCGGCGTCTATACCCTAGACGCCAGGGTTCCTAGCGTCTAGCCTCTGGTCTCCGCAAAACTTCCTTTTGCACTTTCCAAAAGCCTCGTGGGCTTTCCCCTTTGGCCTAGATAAAGTGTTCTCGTGGCCAAACATTTCGGGAAACATTCGGAACCCCTTCCGGTGAATTCCGGAACCCTTCTGGAGATCAAATACTACTATCCACATATCAATCTTTACTTCCAGACCATTCCGGAGTTCCTCGTCATATCTGTGATCTCATCCAAAACTCCGAACAACATTCGGTCACCAACATACATAACTCATAGTACTATATCGTCAACGAACGTTAAGCGTGCGGACCCTACGGGTTCGAGAACTATGTAGACATGACCGAGACACCTCTCTTGTCAGTAACCAATAGCGGGACCTGGATGCCCATATTGGCTCCTACATACTCTACGAAGATCTTTATCGGTCAGACCGCATAACAACATACGTTGTTTCCTTTGTCATCGGTATGTTACTTGCCCGAGATTCGATCGTCGGTATCTCAATACCTAGTTCAATCTCGTTACCGGCAAGTCTCTTTACTTGTTCCGTAATACATCATCCCGCAACTAACTCATTAGTTGCAATGCTTGCAAGGCTTATAATGATGTGCATTACCGAGCGGGCCCAGAGATACCTCTCCGACAATCGGAGTGACAAATCCTAATCTCGAAATACGCCAACCCAACAAGTACCTTTGGAGACACCTGTAGAGCACCTTTATAATCACCCAGTTACGTTGTGACGTTTGGTGGCACACAAAGTGTTCCTCCGGTAAACGGGAGTTGCATAATCTCATAGTCATAGGAACATGTATAAGTCATGAAGAAAGCAATAGCGACAAACTAAATGATCAAGTGCTAAGCTAACAGAATGGGTCATGTCAATCACATCATTCTCCTAATGATGTGACCCCGTTAATCAAATGATAACTCATGTCTATGGTTAGGAAACATAACCATCTTTGATCAACGAGCTAGTCAAGTAGAGGCATACTAGTGACACTCTGTTTGTCTATGTATTCACACATGTATTGTGTTTCCGGTTAATACAATTCTAGCATGTATAATAAACATTTATAATTAAATAAGGAAATAAATAATAACTTTATTATTGCCTCTAGGGCATATTTCCTTCACTATGGACTCGCAGGTCTGAGGTGAACTACTCACACTTCATCGGAGAGGCTATGGTGTTGATGTAGAAGCCCTCCGTGATCGATGCCCCCTCCGGCGGAGCTCCGGAACAGGCCCTAAGATGGGATCTCGTGGATACAGAAAGGTACGGCGGTGGAATTAGGGTTTTGGCTCCGAATCTGATCATTTGGGGGTACGTGGATATATAGGAGGAAGGAGTACGTCGGTGGAGCAACATGGGGCCCACGAGGGTAGAGGGCGCGCCTGGTGGGGGTGGGCGCGCCCCCCTACCTCGTGGCCTCCTGTTTTATTTCTTGACGTAGGGTCCAAGTCTCTCTGGTTTCATTCCGTTTGGACTCCGTTTGATATTCCTTTTCTTCGAAACACTAAAACAGACAAAAAACAGCAATTCTGGGCTGGGACCTCCGGTTAATAGGTTAGTCCCAAAAATAATATAAAAGTGGATAATAAAGCCCAATAATGTCCAAAACAGTAGATAATATAGCATGGAGCAATCAAAAATTATAGATGCGTTGGAGACGTATCAAGCATCCCCAAGCTTAATTCCTGCTCCTCCTTGAGTAGGTAAATGATAAAAACAGAATTTTTGATGCGGAGTGCTACTTGGCATAATTTTAATGTAATTCTTATTAATGGTGGTATGAATATTCAGATCCGAAAGATTCAAGACAAAAGTACATATTGACATAAAATAACAATATTTCAAGCATACTAACTAAACAATTATTCTTTATTTATATTGGTGTTATACTTACTGTATTCCAACATAGAAATTCTCGTGAGCTCCGTTAGCGAAAGAAAACAAAAAATCACTTCAAGGTACTATAATGAACTCATTCTTTATTTATATTGGTGTTATACCTACTGTATTCCAACTTCTCTATGGTTCATAAACTATTTTACTAGCCATAGATTCATCAAAATAAGCAAACAACACACGAAAAATAGAATCTGTCAAAAACGGAATAGTCTGTAGTAATCTATAGCTAGCGCAAGATGTGGAACCCCAAAAATTATAAAATAAATTTCTGGACGTGAGGAATTTATCTATTAACCATCTGCAAAAAGAATTAACTAAATGGCACTATCCAAATAAAAATGGCAGCAGTTCTCGTGAGCGCTAAAGTTTCTGTTTTTTACAGCAAGTTCAACAAGACTTTCCCCAAGTCTTCCCAACGGTTCTACTTGGCACAAACACTAATTAAACACAAAAAACACAACCAAAACAGAGGCTAGATAAATTATTTATTACTAAACAAGATCAAAAAGCAAGGAATAAAAATAAAATTGGGTTGCCTCCCAACAAGCGCTATTGTTCAACGCCCCTAGCTAGGCATAACAAGCAAGAATAGATCTAGGTATTGCCATCTTTCGTAGGCAATCCATAAGTGGCTCTCATAATAGATTCATAAGGTAATTTAATTTTCTTTCTAGGAAAGTGTTCCATGTCTTTCCTTAATGGAAATTGGAATCTAGTATTTCCTTCCTTCATATCAATAATTGCACCAATCGTTCTAAGGAAAGGTCTACCAAGAATAATAGGACATGAAGGATTGCAATCTATGTCAAGAACAATAAAATCTACAGGCACATAATTCCTATTTACAACAATAAGAACATCATTAATTTTTCCCATAGGTTTTTTAATAGTGGAATCCGCAAGGTGCAAGTTTAGAGAGCAATCATCAAAATCACGAAAACCTAACAAATCACACAAAGTCTTTGGAATCGTGGAAACACTAGCACCCAAATCACATAAAGCATAGCATTCATGATCTTTAATTTTAATTTTAATAGTTGTTTCCCACTCATCATAAATCTAGGGATAGAAACTTCCGATTCAAGTTTTTCTTCATAAGACTGCATCAAGACATCAACGATATGTTTAGTAAACGCTTTATTTTGACTATAAGCATGAGGAAAATTTAGTACAGATTGCAACAAGGAAATACAATCAATCAAAGAGCAATTTTCATAGTTAAATTTCTTGAAATCCATAATAGTGAGTTGAGCAACATCTAGGGTTTAAATTTCTTCAATCCCACTTTTATCAAATTTAGCATCAAGATCAACAAATTCTGAATTCTTGGAATGACTTCTAGGTAAAGGTGGATCATATTCGGTCCCATCATTATCAAGATTCATATTGCAAAACAAAGATTTAATAGGGGACACATCAATAACTTTTAGACCTTCATCTTTATTTTCATAGGAACTAGAAGAACACGCTCTTATAAAGGCATCTTTCTTAGCACCCATCCTAGCGGTTTTTTCTTTGCACTCACCAATGGAAATTCTCATGGCTTTGAGAGACTCATTCATATCATGCTTAGGTGGAATAGATCTAAGTTTCAAAGAATCAACATCAAGAGAAATTCTATCAACGTTCTTAGCCAAATCATCAATCTTAAGCAGTTTTTCTTCAATCATAGCATTAAAATTCTTTTGCGAAGTAATAAATTCTTTAATATTAGATTCAAAATCAGAGGGCATCTTATTATAATTTCCATAAGAATTGTTGTAGGAATTACCATAATTATTAGAGGGATTACTAGGATAAGGCCTAGGATTGAAATTTCCTCTATACGCGTTGTTACCAAAATTGTTCCTACCAACAAAATTAACATCCATAGATTCATTATTATTCTCAATCAAAGTAGACAAGGGCATATCATTAGGATCAGAAGAAGCACTCTTATTAGCAAATAATTTCATAAGTTCATCCATCTTTCTACTCAAAACATTAATTTCTTCTATCGCATGCACCTTTTTATTAGTAGATCTTTCAATGTGCCATTGAGAATAATTAACCATAATATTACATAGGAGTTTAGTAGCTTCTCCTAAAGTGATTTACATAAAAATGCCTCCCACGACCGAATCTAAAAGATTTCTAGAAGCAAAATTCAATCCGGCATAAAAATTCTGAACAATCATTCACAAATTTAAACCATGAGTAGGGCAATTACGTATCATTAATTTCATTCTCTCCCAAGCTTGTGCAACATGTTCATGATCAAGTTGCTTAAAATTCATAATATCGTTTCTAAGAAAGATGATCTTAGTGGGAGGAAAATACTTAGAGATAAAAGCATTTTTGCACTTATTCCATGAATCAATACTATTTTTAGGCAAAGACGAAAACCAAGCTTTAGCACGATCTCTAAGCGAAAAAGGAAATAGCTTCAATTTAACAATATCATTATCCACATCTTTCTTATTTTGCATGTCACACAAATCAAGAAGCTATTTAGATGGGTAGCGGCATCTTCACTAGGAAGGCCGGAGAACGGATCTTTCATGACAAGATTCAGCAAAGCAGTATTAATTTTACAAGATTCAGCATCGGTAAGAGGAGCAATCGAAGTGCTAATAAAATCATTGTTGTTGGTATTGGTGAAGTCACACATTTTTGTATTATCTTGAGCCATCATGACAAGCAAGCAAACTAACACACAAGCAAACAAAAAACAAGCGGGCAAAGAGTGGCAAATAGAGAGGGAGGATAGAGAGAGAGGGCAAATAAAACGGCAAGGGTGAAGTGGGGGAGAGGAAAACGAGAGGCAGATGGCAAATAATGTAATGCGGGAGATAAGGGTATGTGATGGGTACTTGGTATGTTGACTTTTGCGTAGACCTCCCCGGCAACGGCGCCAGAAATCATTCTTGCTACCTCTTGAGCACTGCGTTGGTTTTCCCCGAAGAGGAAGGGATGATGCAGCAAAGTAGCGTAAGTATTTCCCTCGGTTTTTGAGAACCAAGGTATCAATCCAGTAGGAGGCTACGCGCGAGTCCCTCGTACCTGCACAAAACAAATAAATCCTCGCAACCAATGAAAATATGGGTTGTCAATCCCTATAAGGCCACTTACGAGAGTGAGATCTGATAGATATGATAAGATAATATTTTTGGTATTTTTACGATAAAGATGCAAATTAAAAATAAAGGCAAAATAAATAGCAAAGGAAATAACTAGGTAGTAGGAGATTAATATGATAAAGATAGACCCGGGGGCCATCGGTTTCACTAGTGGCTTCTCTCAAGAGCATAAGTATTCTACGGTGGGTGAATGAATTACTGTTGAGCAATTGACAGAATTGAGCATAGTTATGAGAATATCTAGGTATGATCATGTATATAGGCATCACGTCCGAGACAAGTAGACCGACTCCTGCCTGCATCTACTACTATTACTCCACTCATCGACCGCTATCCAGCATGCATCTAGAGTATTAAGTTAAAAACAGAGTAACGCCTTAAGCAAGATGACATGATGTAGAGGGATAGACTCATGCAATATGAAGAAAACCCCATCTTGTTATCCTCGATGGCAACAATAAGATACGTGTGTTGCTGCCCTTACTGTCACCGGAAAAGGACACCGCAAGATTGAACCAAAAGCTAAGCACTTCTCCCATTGCAAGAAAGATCAATCTAGTAGGCCAAACCAAACTGATAATTCGAAGAGACTTGCAAAGATAACCAATCATACATAAAAGAATTCAGAGATGATTCAAATATTATTCATAGATAGACTTGATCATAAACCCACAATTCATCGGTCTCAACAAACACACTGCAAAAAGAAAATTACATCGAATAGATCTCCACAAGAGAGGGGGAGAACATTGTATTGAGATCCAAAAAGAGAGAAGAAGCCATCTAGCTACTAACTATGAACTCGTAGGTCTGAGGTGAACTACTCACACTTCATCGGAGAGGCTATGGCGTTGATGTAGAAGCCCTCCGTGATCGATGCCCCCTCCGGCGGAGCTCCAGAACAGGCCCCAAGATGGGATCTCGTGGATACAGAAAGTTACGGCGGTGGAATTAGGGTTTTGGCTCCGTATCTGATCGTTTGGGGGTACGTGTATATATAGGAGGAAGGAGTACGTCGATGGAGCAACATGGGGCCCACGAGGGTGGAGGGCGCGCCTGGTGGGGGTGGGCGCGCCCCTACCTCGTGGCCTCCTGTTTTATTCTTGACGTAGGGTCCAAGTCTCTCTGGTCTTATTCGTTGAGAAAATCACGGTCCCGAAGGTTTCATTCCGTTTGGACTCCGTTTGACATTCCTTTTCTTTGAAACCCTAAAACAGGCAAAAAACAGCAATTCTGGGCTGGGCCTCCGGTTAATAGGTTAGTCCCAAAAATAATATAAAAGTGGATAATAAAGCACAATAATGTCCAAAACAGTAGATAATATAGCATAGAGCAATCAAAAATTATAGATACGTTGGAGACGTATCATGGTTTGGTATGGACGGCCGGGGTGCTGCGCGGTGAGGAGGCGGCTGGAGAATAGCGGCGGCGCCGGCGGCAGGGCGGGGTGGGGAGAGAGGGTGGAAGCGTTGGGAGCGAAGGGACTGCTAGTGTCCCCGACAGGCGGGCCACGGGGGGGGGGGGGGGGGGGGGGGGGGGGGGACAAGGGCGTGCGTCGAGGCCGTCCGCGCGCATCCGTTTCACCCCAAACCGAGCGCAAGTTTGGGCCGGGGATGGGTCAAAAACGGACGGAATCCGGACATTTGTCCGTTTGAAGCCGCGCGTTGGGCCGCGCTATTCGTCCGTTTTACCCCAAACGGACATCCCGGACAAGATAGGGTCGCGCGGTGGAGTTGGCCTTAGAGCTACTCCAACGGGCCGATCCAAACGGACGGTGTTTTTGTCCGTCTTGCGTTTGGGTCGGCCGCCCGTCCGCCGTCCGCCCTCTTTTAGTTTTGGGTCGGCAGTGCGCCCAACGAACCGACCCATTTCATGACCGTGCGCGTTTTAGATCACGACGTCGCCCTGGTTTTGGCGCTCATACGCGCGGGAAAGGTTCGCGCGTGCGGGGGAAAGCGGCCTAGCGCGCGCTGGTTTTGGCGCTCCAGCGCGCGGGAAAGGTTCACGTGCGCACCGCAGCCGGCGCTCGTTATAAAGAAGGCGTGTTGGAAATATGCCCTAGAGGCAATAATGAATTGATTATTATTATATTTCCTTGTTCATGATAATCGTTTATTATCCATGCTATAATTGTATTGATAGGAAACTCAGATACATGTGTGGATACATAGACAACACCATGTCCCTAGTGAGCCTCTAGTTGACTAGCTCGTTGATCAATAGATGGTTACGTTTCCTGACCATGGACATTGGATGTCATTGATAACGGGATCACATCATTAGGAGAATGGTGTGATGGACAAGACCCAATCCTAAGCCTAGCACAAGATCATGTAGTTCGTATGCTAAAAGCTTTTCTAATGTCAAGTATCATTTCCTTAGACCATGAGATTGTGCAACTCCCGGATACCGTAGGAGTGCTTTGGGTGTGCCAAACGTCACAACGTAACTGGGTGGCTATAAAGGTACACTACGGGTATCTCCGAAAGTGTCTGTTGGGTTGGCACGAATCGAGACTGGGATTTGTCACTCCGTGTAAACGGAGAGGTATCTCTGGGCCCACTCGGTAGGACATCATCATAATGTGCACAATGTGATCAAGGAGTTGATCACGGGATGATGTGTTATGGAACGAGTAAAGAGACTTGCCGGTAACGAGATTGAACAAGGTATCGGGATACCGACGATCGAATCTCGGGCAAGTATCGTACCGATAGACAAAGGGAATTGAATACGGGATTGATTAAGTCCTTGACATCGTGGTTCATCCGATGAGATCATCGTGGAACATGTGGGAGCCAACATGGTTATCCAGATCCCGCTGTTGGTTATTGACCGGAGAACGTCTCGGTCATGTCTGCATGTCTCCCGAACCCGTAGGGTCTACACACTTAAGGTTCGATGACGCTAGGGTTGTGAAGGAAGTTTGTATGTGGTTACCAAATGTTGTTCGGAGTCCCGGATGAGATCCCAGACGTCACGAGGAGTTCCGGAATGGTCCGAAGGTAAAGATTTATATATGGGAAGTCCTGTTTTGGTCACCGGAAGAGTTTCGGGGTTTATCGGTAACGTACCGGGACCACCGGGAGGGTCCCGGGGGTCCACCAAGTGGGGCCACCAACCCCGGAGGCTTGCGTGGGCTAAGAGTGGTGAGGGACCAGCCCCTTAGTGGGCTGGTGCGCCTCCCACAAGGGCCCATGGCGCCTAAGAGGTGGGAAGGGGGCAAACCCTAAAGGGGATGGGCCTTAGGGCCCATCTAGTGGCGCCTCCCTCCCCTCTCCCCTCTTGGCCGCCACCCTTGTCCCCATCTAGGGCTGTCGCCCCCCCTAGGGGTGGGAACCCTAGAGGGGGCGCAGCCCCTCCCCTTCCCCATATAAATAGAGGCCTAGGGCTGCCCCAAAACACACGTGATTTGATCTCTCGTTGGTGCAGCCCTGCATATCTCTCTCTCCCTCCTCTTCTGTGGTGCTTGGCGAAGCCCTGCAGGATTGCCACGCTCCTCCACCACCACCACGCCGTTGTGCTGCTGCTGGATGGAGTCTTCCTCAACCTCTCCCTCTCCTCCTTGCTGGATCAAGGCTTGGGAGACGTCGTCGGGCTGTACGTGTGTTGAACGCGGAGGTGCCGTGCGTTCGGCACTTGGTCATCGGTGATTTGAATCACGACGAGTACGACTCCATCAACCCCGTTCACTTGAACGCTTCCGCTTAGCGATCTACAAGGGTATGTAGATGCACTCTCCTTCCCCTCGTTGCTGGTCTCTCCATAGATGGATCTTGGTGACACGTAGGAAAATTTTGAATTTCTGCTACGTTCCCCAACAGTGGCATCATGAGCTAGGTCTATGCGTAGTTACTATGCACGAGTAGAACACAAAGTAGTTGTGGGCGTTGATTTTGTTCAATATGCTTACCGTTACTAGTCTTATCTTGATTCGGCGGCATCGTGGGATGAAGCGGCCCGGACCAACCTTACACGTACTCTTACGTGAGACCGGTTCCACCGACATACATGCACTAGTTGCATAAGGTGGCTGGCGGGTGTCTGTCTCTCCCACTTTAGTCGGATCGGATTCGATGAACAGGGTCCTTATGAAGGGTAAATAGCAATTGGCATATCACGTTGTGGTCTTTGCGTAGGTAAGAAACGTTCTTGCAAGAAACCCATAGCAGCCACGTAAAACATGCAAACAACAATTAGAGGACGTCTAACTTGTTTTTGCAGGGTATGCTATGTGATGTGATATGGCCAAAGGATGTGATGAATGATATATGTGATGTATGAGATTGATCATGTTCTTGTAATAGGAATCACGACTTGCATGTCAATGAGTATGACAACCGGCAAGAGCCATAGGAGTTGTCTTTATTTATTTATGACCTACGTGTCAACATAAACGTCATGTAATTACTTTACTTTATTGCTAACCGTTAGCTGTAGTAGTAGAAGTAATAGATGACGAGACAACTTCATGGAGACACGATGATGGAGATCATGGTGTCATGCCGGTGACGATGATGATCATGGAGCCTCAAGATGGAGATCAAAGGAGCTATATGATATTGGCCATATCATGTCACTATTATTTGATTGCATGTGATGTTTATCATGTTTATGCATCTTATTTGCTTAGAACGACGGTAGTAAATAAGATGATCCCTTACAACAATTTCAAGAAGTGTTCTCCCCTAACTGTGCACCGTTGCGACAGTTCGTGTTTCGAAGCACCACGTGATGATCGGGTGTTAGATTCTAACGTTCAAATACAACGGGTGTTGACGAGCCTAGCATGTACAGACATGGCCTCGGAACACATGCAAAACACTTAGGGTTAACTTGACGAGCCTGGCATGTACAGACATGGCCTCGGAACACAGTAGACCGAAAGGTCGAGCATGAGTCGTATAGAAGATACGATCAACATGAAGATGTTCACCGACGTTGACTAGTCCGTCTCACGTGATGATCGGACACGGCCTAGTTCACTCGGATCATGTAATCACTTAGATGACTAGAGGGATGTCTATCTAAGTGGGAGTTCATAAGATGAACTTAATTATCCTGAACATAGTCAAAAGAATTTTGCAAATTATGTCGTAGCTCACGCTATAGTTCTACTGTTTAGATATGATCCTAGAGAAAAATTAGTTGAAAGTTGATAGTAGCAATTATGCGGACTAGGTCCGTAAACTGAGGATTGTCCTCATTGCTTCATAGAAGGCTTATGTCCTTAATGCACCGCTCAGTGTGCTGAACCTCGAACGTTGTCTGTGGATGTTGCGAACATCTGACATACACATTTTGATAACTACATGATAGTTCAGTTAAACGGTTTAGAGTTGAGGCACCAAAGACGTTTTGAAACGTCACGAAACATATGAGATGTTTTGAGGGCTGAAATTGGAATTTCAGGCTCGTGCCCACGTCAAGAGGTATAAGACCTCCGACGATTTTCTTAACCTGCAAACTAAGGAGAAAAGCTCAATTGTTGAGCTTGTGCTCAGATTGTCTGAGTACAACAATCACTTGAATCAAGTGGGAGTTGATCTTCCAGATAAGATAGTGATGTTTCTCCGAAGTCATTACCACCAAGCTGCTAGAGCTTCGTGATGAACTATAATATATCAGGGACATATATGATGATCCTTGAGTTGTTCGTGATGTATGACACCGCGAAAGTAGAAATCAAGAAGGAGCATCAATTGTTGATGGTTAGTGAAACCACTAGTTTCAAGAAGGGCAAGGGCAAGAAGGGATACTTCATGAAACGGCAATTCAGCTGCTGCTCTAGTGAAGAAACCCAAGGTTGAACCCAAACCCGAGACTAAGTGCTTCTGTAATAAAGGGAACAGCCACTGGAGCAGAATTACCCTAGATACTTGGTAGATAAGAAGGCTGGCAAAGTCGATAGAAGTATATTGGATATACATTGTGTTGATGTGTACTTTACTAGTACTCCTAGTAGCACCAGGGTATTAGATACCGGTTCGGTTGCTAAGTGTTAGTAACTCGAAATAAAAGCTACGGAATAAACGGAGACAAGCTAAAGGTGAGCTGACGATATGTGTTGGAAGTGTTTCCAATGTTGATATGATCAAGCATCGCACGCTCCCTCTACCATCGAGATTGGTGTTTGCGTTGAGCATAGACATGATTGGATTATGTCTATCGCAATACGGTTATTCATTTAAGGAGAATAATGGTTACTCTGTTTATTTGAATAATACCTTCAATGGTATTACACCTAAAGTGAATGGTTTATTGAATCTCGATCGTAGTGATACACATGTTCATGCCAAAAGATAGTAATGATAGTACCACCTACTTGTGGCACTGCCACTTAAGTCATATCGGTATAAAACGCATGAAGAAGCTCCATGTAGATGGATCTTTGGACTCACTCATTTTTGAAAAGTTTGAGACATGCGAACCATGTCTATTGGTATATATGCATGAAGAAACTCCATGCAAATGGACCGTTTTGTACTCGCTTGATTTTGAATCACTTGAGACATGCAAATCATACCACATGGGCAAGATGACTGAAAGCCTCGTTTTCAGTAAAATGGAACTAGAAAGCAAATTGTTGGAAGTAATACATTTTGATGTGTGCAGTCCAATGAGTGCTGAGGCATGTAGTGGATATCGTTATGTTCTTTCTTCACAGATGATTTGAGTAGATGTTGAGTACATTTACTTGATGAATCACGAGTCTGAATTATTGAAAGGTTCAAGTAATTTCAGTGTGAAGTTGAAAGATCGTCGTGACAAGAGGATAAAAGATCTATGATATGATCATAGAGATGAATATCTGAGTTACGAGTTTGGCACAAAATTAATACATTGTGGAAATCGTTTCACAACTAATACAGCCTGGAACACCATAGTGTGATGGTGTGTGCGAACATCATAACTGCACCCTATTGGATATGATGCATACCATGATGTCTCTTATCGAATTACCACAATAGTTTACGGGTTAGGCATTAGAGACAACCACATTCACTTTAAATAGGGCACCACGTAATTCCGATGAGATGACACCGTATGAACTATGGTTTAGAGAAACCTAAGCTGTCATTTCTTAAAAGTTTGGGGCTGCGACGCTTATGTGGAAAAGTTTCAGGCCGATGAGCTCGAACCCAAAGCGGATAAATGCATCTTCATAGGACAACCCAAAAAAAGTTGGGTATACCTCCTGTCTCAGATCCAAAAGCAATAAGGGATTGTTTCTAGAATCGGGTCCTTTCTCGAGGAAAAGTTTCTCTCGAAAGAATTGAGTGGGAGGATGGTGGAGACTTAATGAGGTTATTAAACCGTTACTTCAACTGGTGTATAGCAGGGCACAAAGAGTTGTTCCTGTGGCACCTACACCAATTGAAGTGGAAGCTTATGATAGTGATCATGAAACTTCAGATCAAGTCACTACCAAACCTCGTAGGATGACAAGGATGCGTACTACTTCAGAGTGGTACGTAATCCTGTCTTGGAAGTCATGTTGCTAGATAACAATGAACCTACGAGCTATGGAGAAGCGGTGGTGGGCCCGGATTCCGATAAATGGCTCGAGGCCATAAAATCCGAGATAGAATCCATGCATGAAAACAAAGTGTAGACTTTGGAAGAACTACTTGATGGTCGTAAGGCTGTTGAGTGTAGATGGATTTTAAAAGGAAGACGGACAATGATGGTAAATGTCACCATTAAGAAATCTCGACTTGTCGTTAAGATGTTTTCTGACAAGTTCAAGGAGTTGACTACGGTGAGATTTTCTCACTCATAGCGATGCTAAGAGTCTGTTGGAATTATATTAGCAGTCACTGCATTATTTATGAAATCTTGCAGATAGGATGTCAAAACATTATTTCCTCGACGATTTTCTTGAGGAAAGGTTGTATGTGATACAACCGGAAGGTTTTGTCAATCCTGAAAGATGCTAATTAGTATGCAAAGCTCCAGCAATCCTTCTAAGGACTGGAGTGAGCATCTCGGAGTTGGAATGTACACTTTGATGAGATAATCAAAGATTTTGGGTTTATACAAAGTTTATGAGAACCTTGTATTTCCAAAGAAGTGAGTGGGAGCACTATAGAATTTCTGATGAGTATATGTTGTTGATATATTGTTGATCAGAAATGATGTAGAATTTCTGGAAAGCATGCGGGGTTATTTGAAAAGTGTTTTTCAATGGAAAGCCTGGATTAAGCTACTTGAGCATTGAGCATCAAGATCTATAAGGATAGATCAAAACGCTTAATGGTACTTTCAAATGAGAACATACCTTGACATGATCTTGAAGGTGTTCAAGATGGATCAGTCAAAGAAGGAGTTCTTGCCTGAGTTATAAGGTATGAAGTTAAGACTTAAAGCTCGACCACGGCAGAATAGAGAGAAAAAGACGAAGGTCGTCCCCTATGCTTAAGACGTAGGCTCTACAGTATGCTATGCTGTGTACCGCACTTGAAGTGTGCCTTGCCATGAGTCAGTCAAGGGGTACAAGAGTGATCCAAGAATGGATCACAGGACAGTGGTCAAAGTTATCCTTAGTAACTAGTGGACTAAGGAATTTTCTCGATTATGGAGGTGGTAAAAGAGTTCGTCGTAAAGGGTTACGCCGATGCAAACTTTGACACTAATCCAGATTATTCTGAGTAGTAAACTGGATTCGTATAGTAGAACAGTTATTTGGAATAGCTCCAAGTAGAACGTGGTAGCTGCATCTAGGAGATGACATAGAGATTTGTGAAGCGCACATGGATCTGAAAGGTTCAGACCCGTTGACTAAAACCTCTCTCACAAGCAACACGATCAAACCCAGAACTCTTTGGGTGTTAGTCACATGACGATGTGACCTGTGAGTGTTAATCACATGGCGATGTGAACTAGATTATTGACTCTAGTGCAAGTGGGAGACTGTTGGAAATATGCCCTAGAGGCAATAATAAATTGATTATTATTATATTTCCTTGTTCATGATAATCGTTTATTATCCATGCTATAATTGTATTGATAGGAAACTCAGATACATGTGTGGATACATAGACAACACCATGTCCCTAGTGAGCCTCTAGTTGACTAGCTCGTTGATCAATAGATGGTTACGTTTCCTGATCATGGACATTGGATGTCATTGATAACGGGATCACATCATTAGGAGAATGGTGTGATGGACAAGACCCAATCCTAAGCCTAGCACAAGATCATGTAGTTCGTATGCTATAGCTTTTCTAATGTCAAGTATCATTTCCTTAGACCATGAGATTGTGCAACTCCCGGATACCGTAGGAGTGCTTTGGGTGTATCAAACGTCACAACGTAACTGGGTGACTATAAAGGTGCACTACAGGTATCTCCGAAAGTGTCTGTTGGGTTGGCACGAATCGAGACTGGGATTTGTCACTCCGTGTAAACGGAGAGGTATCTCTGGGCCCACTCGGTAGGACATCATCATAATGTGCACAGTGTGATCAAGGAGTTGATCACGGGATGATGTGTTACGGAACGAGTAAAGAGACTTGCCGGTAACGAGATTGAACAAGGTATCGGGATACCGACGATCGAATCTCGGGCAAGTATCGTACCGCTAGACAAAGGGAATTGTATACGGGATTGATTAAGTCCTTGACATCGTGGTTCATCCGATGAGATCATCGTGGAACATGTGGGAGCCAACATGGGTATCCAGATCCCGCTGTTGGTTATTGACCGAAGAACGTCTCGGTCATGTCTGCATGTCTCCCGAACCCGTAGGGTCTACACACTTAAGGTTCGATGACGCTAGGGTTGTAAAAGGAAGTTTGTATGTGGTTACCGAATGTTGTTCGGAGTCCCGTATGAGATCCCGGACGTCACGAGGAGTTCCGGAATGGTCCGGAGGTAAAGATTTATATATGGGAAGTCCTGTTTTGGTCACCGGAAGAGTTTCGGGGTTTATCGGTAATGTACCGGGACCACCGGGAGGGTCCCGGGGGTCCACCAAGTGGGGCCACCTGCCATGAGGGCCACATGGGCTGTAGGGAATGCTCCTTGGTCTACATGGGCCAAGGGGGCACCAATCCCACTAAGGCCCATGCGCCTAGAAGGGGAGAGGGGGCAAACCCTAAGGGCAGATGGGCCCTAAGGCCCATATACCCTGCGCCTCCCTCTCCTCCCCCTTGTGGCCGCCACCCCTTGGCCATCTAGGGTTGCCGCCCCCCTAGGGGTTGGAACCCTAGAGGGGGCGCAGCCCCTCCCCTTCCCTATATAAATAGAGGCCTAGGGCTGCCCCAAAACACAGGTGATTTGATCTCTCGTTGGTGCAGCCCTGCATATCTCTCTCTCCCTCCTCTTCTGTGGTGCTTGGCGAAGCCCTGCAGGATTGCCACGCTCCTCCACCACCACCATGCCGTTGTGTTGCTGCTGGATGGAGTCTTCCTCAACCTCTCCCTCTCCTCCTTGCTGGATCAAGGCTTGGGAGACGTCGTCGGGCTGTACGTGTGTTGAACGCGGAGGTGCCGTGCGTTCGGCACTTGGCGGTGATTTGAATCATGACGAGTACGACTCCATCAACCCCGTTCACTTGAACGCTTCCGCTTAGCGATCTACAAGGGTATGTAGATGCACTCTCCTTCCCCTCGTTGCTGGTCTCTCCATAGATGGATCTTGGTGACACGTAGGAAAATTTTGAATTTCTGCTACGTTCCCCAACAAGGCGCTCCCTCCACACTCTGTGTGTCGCCCACTCTCGCCGCTTTTTGCGTCACCATGTCGATCCACCGCCTGGGCGCTTCGGATTTTCGCGGAGTCCGCGAGCGCCGCTCCGGCGCCTTCTCCTGCGGGATCTTGTTTCGCGAGAAACGCCTCATCCTCGGCACCTTCGACACCGCAGAGGAGGCGGCCCGCGCGCACGACGTGGCGGCGTCGCGCCTCTCGAGGCCTCGTCGAGATATGAATTTTCCCAACGTGTCGAGCCAGCGGGCGCGGGATCTGGCGCCTCTCCCACGGCTTTTCACCGACGAGGATCGTCGTGTCCACCGGAGGCGGCAGCGTCGCCTCGCCATCGTGGAGAAGGACGTGGAAGCCTTAGTGGTGTGGCGCGGAGACTTCTCGCGGGACATCGTCGACGAGCGCCGGTCCTACAAGCAAAGGAGGTTGGAGAGGGACGTGAGGAGGAGGGAGCGAGCCGCCTATCGGGAGGACAAGCGTTTGCGGAAGCAGGCAGCTCAATTGAAACTGGAGCTACGAGAAACGGCGGGTTGGGATTTTGAAGACGAGGCGTATGTTGATGCCTACATTCAGACGTCGGAGGAGGACATTATCGAGTCGGAGTCAGAAAGCGACGAGTAGTGGTCTTTTCTTTTATCTGTGTACGCTAGAACTATCTATGTATCCATTTTTATCTGAAAAAATGGCCGACGGCGTTGGCGACGTAGCAGACGGGCAAGGGTGTGAATCCAATGTGCCACCGACCAGCGGGTCCGATGAAGAAAAAGGGAGCCGCGTGCGTCCATCTTGTGTCCGCGCCGACGTAAATCAGGCTTAAAAATGGGCCAAGAATGAGTTGGCAGGCGGACGAAAGCGGACGCGGGTCCGTTTGAATCGGCGCGTTGGGCCGGCTTTTTTGTCCGCGCCGATCCAAACGGACGGCCGCGGACCAAATGGGTCGCCTCCTTTAAGTTGCTCTTACCACGTAGTCTTGCGAGTAGACTCTTGTCGTTGCTGGTGTACTTTGGGTAATTCGGCTGTTCCCTCGGGCGACACTTGTTCAGCTGCGGTTACATTTGTTAGTTAGGACGCTAATGCTGGTCCGGAGTGGTCTAGTTTTTTTATAGTTAGGCTTCTGTACCTTCTAACAGTATAATAAATACTGTCTAGAATCTGGATTGTGGAGTTGCTCGCTCTACTCTATAATTTTCACGTGAGCACCGACGGCGTCCCGTCGTGTGTTTTCGAGGACAGGAACAAGCGTCGCTTTTTATTCGGACCGATCGATCGATTCAAGCCATCAACGCCTTGGAACTTCGCGGCTGTACCCGTGCATGTCCGGGCACGGGAGGACTTTTGCTTTTGCAGGTTTGGAGAGAAGCACGCTCGGATTTCTTCCTCTCTTTCTCTCCGACAAAAATAGAAGCACGGATTTCTTCACGGCACAGCTTTACCATCTATGGCTGTAATAACCACTGGCCATAACCGCAAAAATTTCCACATTAGGCTGGCGTACTCTGCGAGGAAATGGAGATATACACAGAGAGGGAGAAGGCGGGCACCTCGCCTGTATATATCACGGTTTGGATCGTAGCGCGGGTGGCCGGACCGGACGCTGAAGATTCTCGGCCCATCGCAGAGCGCGGCACGGCACGGCATCTGCATGGCGGCAGCGCTGGACGCAGAGGAGGAACTTGCCGTTTCCCGAAAACACCGCCGCGGCAAAGCGACGTGACGTGTGGTGCCGGGGCCTGCCGACGGACCCGTGCACATCTCAACACGGGCAATGCGACGCACCGCTGCACGTACGCACAGGGTCCGCAGCCTTTACGACGCACGTACGTACGGCCGGTACACGCATAATAACAAAGAAGAAAAAGGTTTGAAGAAGAAAAAAATAGCTGAGCAGCGGCCGTTTCGTGGTTTCTTAACTCGTTTTTGGCCGGTACCATCGGCTGTGGACTCGTTCGTGCTATACTTCGGCTGAGACCGGCCACGAGCTGCACAGTGTACTGCCACGATGATAACGCTGGCCGGCTCCTCTGTTCGATTTATTGTACGTACGGTTTACTATGGACGGCCATGTGAGCCGCGGGAAAAGGTGTCGAAAAGCATGGATTCTTTTCGCCAAAGGGGCGAATAAACGCATCACGCCGAGGCAGCGAAAGCGGAGGCGATCGGGACTTCAAGATGCCTGTGAAAGATCAGTCAGCTCAGCCGTGCCCAGCCCAGTGCGCACCTACCGTCGTGCCAGTGAGGCAGGCCTCTCTCTTCTCGTCTGAAGCTCGAATTAATATACGCCCTGCAAGATTCTCATTCCGCTGTCCAGTTTGATCCTAACAGCATAGTGCTAATCTACCTTTCGCGAAAAGTGTACTGCTGATCGGGATCTAGTCCACCTTTATTTGGGATTAAAGGCAAGCGTTTTGACCTGGTCGTAACCGTACCTCACAGGTCTCAGCAATGGTGGTGGGCTGTAGAGGCTGTAGCTCAAAAGCAAGGCCCTACTTTTGTCCTAATAATGATTTCAGGTCAGCTTTTACTCAGGGGAAGGACAACAGTACTATTACTGGTACTACTAATTGTAGCTCCAAATACACCTATCGTAATTACTTATTTTAGTAGTTTATATATATGGTCTGTTTAGAACACATCTAGATGTAACATCACATCTAAGCTGATGTCCTTTTTGTTTGTGGTCTTTTTTTCGTCTTAGTTTTTTTTTTGTTTCTTGTTGCTGCATTATATATTTATGGAGCTTAGATGTGACATTCTTAAAAAACATCTAGACGTGAATTAGACAAACTGTTATGTATAAATTAACAAAGGGGCATTGTCTTTACTGACGTGTTTGGTTGTCATCTCTATTTTTGACACTTTGCATACTTGTATCAGTTGAGCCTGTTTGAGATAGTGCGCATCGAAAACTTAGATTTGCATGTCGTTTGTTTGCTTGCATGTAGGCTAGCTGTGTCAATGAAGCAATTTTTAGCGCCGTGTTTGGTTGTCTGAATCGCACTTCTTAGACAAGCCACACCTTGTTTGGTTGCGAATAACATAAGGTGTGATCACCACTTCTCACCAGCACTGACTTTACCACACACGGTATCAACAACGTTTCGGTCCTAGCTAGAAAAAATAAATGACAATTCGTCCTAATTACTAACAAATTGCAGCACAAATCAAGAGCCATATGGCTGAATAGGGTAAAGTTCATCCATGCTAAGTAGGTGGAATTCCATCTTCTTCTTTTTCTCCTCCCCCATTTCGAGACATCCCGCCTCCACCGATTTCCTTCTCCCAACATCTCCGCCTGGTTCCCTCCACATCACGGCATACATTGTGTCCTACTTTTGCGCCCGACTCAACCTGACTTGCCGGAAATGGCCGATTCGAACGTTTGAGTGAGCCAAGCTCTGAGCTGCTTTAAGTTTCGTGCCGATGTGAGTCAGGCCTCCTGTATGCAACCACACATGCTTTTTTCTTCCCGCCCGTCACGCCCCGAGACCGACGCGCCAGGTGTCTTCCAGTTATTCGCTGTTGTTGCCTTGTCTTTCGCTTGCGTGTTGCTTCTTGTCATGTCATCATCCGCATTGCATCATCATGTTTTCGAAACTTGCATCCGTTCGGGTTCCCCAGTTCCGTCCGTTGTACGTTCTGAGCCCAACCACACTCGCACGCGCCCGCGGCGTGTCCGAGATATTATTTTATAAGTGGTTGGAAAATGTTCTCGGAATGGGATGAAAGTTAGCGTTCGGTGTTGTTATGTTGTCAGTAGACCGCCTGCCAAGTTTCATCGCATTCGGAGTCCGTTTGACGCCCCAACGGATAACTATAGCAGCATTATAGTCGGTCTATTGTCGGACGTTTTCGGTCTCCGGAAACAGTCGCCGGGTCTCTCTCGTCTCTTCTCTCAGTCCAAGGCTTTTTGCACAGCCCACTATCACTTAAAGCCAGGCCATACCTAACCCTCCTCAGCATCCGGAGCCGTCCGATTATTATCGGGGGGCCCCGAAACCCCTCCTAACCGCCTGACCCTCCTTGCCTAGTGTATCAAACCCCTCGAGCGCATCCGAAAGTTGTCCCGAACCCGACCCGGATAGTCGTCACTGTTGGGTCTGGATCATCCCCTAACATCTATAAATCATCTCCGTTTTGTTAATTGGTCTCCCTAGCCTATTTTTCTCGACCGCCCGATTGCGATCGGACGGACCGAATACCCCTAATCTAAGCCTACAACATATATAAACAGATCAACCCTAATTTCTAGGGGAGATGTCCCATCCATCCCCACGCCGCCGCCACTCTTCCCATCGGGATCCAAAACCAGCCAACCAGCGCATCCTCCTGGTCTCCTTCTTCATCGGGATCCTGCCCGATCCATCCCACCTAGCACCAACCAGTTCTCCCTCGATCCCTTCGCCCTGCCGCGCCGGAGCGCTCTGCCTCGTGCGCACGATCCAAGGAGAGGAGATCCTCCTCGCTCTCCCGAAGCTCATGTCTCCTCTTGATCCAGGGAAGAGGAGTTTCTTCTGGAGTACGCTTCCTCTGCTCTGCTCCGGCGTCGTCCCGTGCATCACCCGCCAGCTCGCCGGAGACGAGCACCACCGCCAGGCCGTCGCCTCTCCCTGCTCCCCGTGCTCCCTCCTTTCTCTTCTCTCCCGTCCTCACTCCTCATCATTAACTCCCTCTCGCCTCTCTCTACGGGAAGCCGCCATGGACGCGAAGCCGCCGAGCCTCCCGAGCTCCTCGACCACAGCCTCGCGCGTCCGAACCCCGCGCCAGTCCTCGTGACCAGCTGCGTCGCCGGCGACCAGGCTCCCCTGCAGCCTCCCTCCTGGCCGCACCCGAGGACCCTCTCGCCGGACCAGCAGGACCAGCTCCGTCGCGCCCTGTTTCTTCCTCCTCGAGGAGTTGTTCCTCGCCGCCGTCGCACCAAGTCCACCTGACGGATCCGCTGCAATTTCGGTCACCTCCTCTGCTCCTGCATCGCTCGTCCCTCGACCCGTTCCCTCCTACCTCGTCGCCGGACCCATGCCATGGCCGCCGCCAAGTTCATCGGGACGCCGCTGCTTCCACCGCCCGGATCGAGACCAGAAGAGCAGTCGCGCCGGATCCCTGCGCCCTGGACCTCCTCGGCTACGCTTGGACCAGTCCCGCCGCCGTGCCCTGCATCCTGGGAGCCAGCCGCGCCTCAAGCCCCTGCGTCCCCGTCGCTGCGCCAAGTCCGGCCGCCTCCTCCTCTGCTTCTGGTTCGAGCAGGAGGTCAACACCCCGCCTCGAGCCACGACCGTGCGTCGCCTGCTTGCGTTGACCACGCCCAGGCCCAGCGCCTCGCCTCTGCTGCCTGTGCGCGTGGACCAGCCCAGCGCGCCTTCAAGGCCGGCCCAATCCGCTTCGCCGCCCAGTTGGGCTTGGCCCATGGGTGAGCTGCCATGCGCCCCTCCTTTTTTCCCCTCCTGCTGGGCTAGCCTGGCAGTTTCGGCCCGCGGCTTATTTTTTTCCCTGCTGACGTTTTTCCTAATATCTAGTGCATTGCATAATTACAGAAGAATGCCATTTTCTTGCATTGCTCATAATTAAATAACCATGCATTGGAATTAATTAAACTTTATATGTAAAATGCTTAGAATTTCATCTAGTTTAATAATATCCAACTTTCATCCATGTTAAAAATGTTTAAAATGATGTTTGTGTAATTTTTTCCATATGCCATGCTAAAATGCTTTATTTCATAATTTAATAACCGTAGCTCCAAATTTAATAAACTTTATATGTAAATGAGGTAGAAAAATGCATAGTTTAACATGGTGGCTGTACTTTGCATGTTAAACAATCTAAAAGATGGTTTAGGGCAGAACAGTACCAAACCTAAAATATGCACATCAGGAGTTTCCGGACTTGTTGCTTGTTGTTCCGGCCTCATTTAAACTTGCCTAGATAGGTAGTTTTCATATGCTTCACCTCTTGCCATGTTTAACAACATTTAATATTGTTGGGTACATAAACGAGAGAGAACTAAATAAGACATGTGGTGTTTCGTCAATATGCAACCCGTTGCATATTGAGCTCCACTTAACTTGTAGTTTTGCTTGTGCATTTTGCCATGCCATGCCTCATTAAACCGGACATGCATCATACTTGGTTGTGCATCATGCCATGGTTATGTGATGGTTGTTTACTATGTTGTTTGCTTCTTTCCGGGTTACTTCTCGCGTTAGCTTCGGTTTCGTTCTGGAGTTGTGAGGATTCGTTCGACTATGTCCGTTTGTCTTCTTCATGGACTCGTTCTTCTTTCTTGCGGGATCTCACGCAAGATGACCATACCCTAAAAATCACTTCTATCTTTGCTTTGCTAGTTGTTCGTTCTATCGCTATGTCGCGCCACCTACCACTTGCCATATTATGCCTCCCATATTGCCATGTCAAGCCTCTAACCCACCTTTCCTAGCAAACCGTTGTTTGGCTATGTTACCGCTTTGCTCAGCCCGTCTTATAGCGTTGCCAGTTGCAGGTGAAGATGGAGTTTGTTCCATGTTGGAACATGGATATTATTGGGCTATCACTATATCTCTTATTTAATTAATGCATCTATATACTTGGTAAAGGGTGGAAGGCTCGGCCTTATGCCTGGTGTTTTGTTCCACCCTTGCCGCCCTAGTTTCCGTCATACTGCTGTTATGTTCCTTGATTTTGCGTTCCTTGCGCGGTTGGGTGTTATGGGAACCCCTTGACAGTTCGCTTTGAATAAAACTCCTCCAGCAAGGCCCAACCTTGGTTTTACATTTGCCTAACAACCTATCACCTTCCCTTGGGTTCTGCAGACTCAAGGGTCATCTTTATTTTAACCCCCCCGGGCCAGTACTTGTCTAAGTGTTGGTCCGAACTAGAGCTCCTTGCAGCGCCACCTCGGGGAAACTTGAGGGCTGGTTTTAATTGTATGGATTGCTCATCCGGTGTTGCCCTGAGAACGAGATATGTGTAGCTCCTATCGGGATGTCGGCACATCGGGCGGCTTTGCTGGTCTTGTTTTACCATTGTTGAAATGTCTTGTAACCGGGATTCCGAGACTGATCGGGTCTTCCCGGGAGAAGGAATATCCTTCGTTGACCGTGAGAGCTTGTGATGGGCTAAGTTGGGATACCCCTGCAGGGTTTGAACTTTCGAAAGTCGTGCCCGCGGTTATGGGCAGATGAAAATTTGTTAATATCCGGTTGTAGAGAACTTGACACTTAACTTAATTAAAATGCATGAACCGCATGTGTAGCCGTGACGATCTCTTTCCGGCGGAGTCCGGTAAGTGAACACGGTTCTTGTGTTATGCTTGAACGTAAGTAGCTTCAGGATCACCTCTTGATCACTTCTAGATTCACGGCCGCCGCGTTGCTTCTCTTCTCACTCTTATTTGCGTATGTTAGCCACCATATATGCTTAGTGCTTGCTGCAGCTCCACCTCACTACCCTTTCCTACCCATAAGCTTAAATAGTCTTGAGATTGCTGAGTTCTCGTGGCTCACAGATACTTCCAAACAGTTGCAGGTGCCGATGATACCAGTGCAGGTGACGCAACCGAGCTCAAGTGGGAGCTCGATGAAGATATTGATCATTGTTTTATGTCTTTTTCGGTTGATCAGTACTGGAGCCCAGTTGGGACGATCGGGGATCTAGCATTTGGGGTTGTCTTTCTTTATTTTGGTCCCGTAGTCAGACCTTTGTTTATATCTTGTATGATGGTTGGTTTAATTATGTATTGTGTGAAGTGGCGATTGTAAGCTAACTCTTTACCCCTTTCTTATTCAGTACATGGGATGTGTAAAGATTACCCCTCTTGCAACATGCCTACCATGCGGCTATGCCTCTAAGTCGTGCTCCGATACGTGGGAGATATAGCCACATTGTGGGTGTTATAAGTTGGTAATCAGAGCCGTCCCCGACTTAGGAGCCCCCTGCTTGATCGAATCGCTGACGTTGTTGTGTCTAGAACAAAATGTTTTGAGTCTTAGGATTATATATATCGGAGAGCAGGATTCTTTTTATATCGGAGAGTATTGCCATAACTCGTATAACTGATGCTTTTCGAAGGTTGAGGTAAATGATTTCCGAAGGTTTATTGGTTATGTGTTGAAGAATGGGTACATCTGGATGTAGGATTTGTTAGTTTTGGTGAGATATTATGCTTCCCCTGTATCCCCAACACCTGATTGCATAACCAGAAAGTTTCGGGAGTTTATAAGTGGGAATTCAAGTATCTCGTAGGATTTCTTTCCAACAGACACATGATACGATATGGAGTCTATCATATGTTTGTTTCCGGCTTATTCTGCAAGCCAATCCTTTGTTTTGTTTTCAGTTGTGGTATTCGAGTTGCTTCGAAGTCAAATGTTGATTCCATACCTTTCCTAAGCGATGTTCTCATATTTCTATGTGAATACCAATCCTTCTTAATCATCGAGGTTGTCATGTTAATTCTTTTCCAACCGGCGTGTTCCTCTTCAAGTGGATCCGATCTTTTGCCACATCTGCAAGACCCAATCTCAGTTTTCTCAACGTGGTTCGTTTCATCCGTTCCCAAGTTGCTTTTGTTTTTCCCCCCCCCCCCCCCTTGTTTCTTCAAGGAATCAGATTTCTTAATCATGTATCCTTTTATTGATGGGAAGTCTCTCCATTCTTTTCTGTCAGTATTCTTATCCGGTGATTCTCAGGAAGTTACTAACGGAGCTTCAAGTTCGTCATTCTTCATTCTTTTTCTTCTCCGGTGGATTCAAGTCAAGTTTTCGGTGTTGATCATATCTCTTTCCTTATTTCAAATGTTTTCTCATGCTGGTGCACCTCTTAATCATTCACTTCTCGCTATTCATTGTTCCGGAGTGCTGAAGATATCTCAAAGATTCGTGTTTCCACTCTGCATTCATTCAATCTCTTTCGAGGATGTTATCTCTTTTGATGTTTTCGATTGTGAGAATTCTTTTCACCCATCCGGAGCAATTCAGGTGTATTTTTCAGTTTGATTCTTCGGAGACCATCATCTCAGAATTATTCATTCCAGCTTTCAACTCTCGTTATCCAAATCTTACCGATGCATCATTCAAGTAATTCTCTTATCAGCTTGTGATCTCTTCGTTCTCTTGTATCTAAATTCTCTCAAGTATCTTCGTTCATTTCCAATTCCTCCTGGTGATGCGTTCGTTTTCTTCGCTCGTTCTTTCAATCCTAATGGTGGTTCATTCAAGAGTTCCCTTCCTTATTATCATATCAACTCATTCGTTCTTTCAAATCCTACCGACGATTCGTTGAAGATCTTATTCAAGTTTGCGCTATACCTATCTTTATCCTTTTTATGAGAATAAGTAGTATGCCAAATCCATTGCTTGTCATCAATTTAATTGGTGAAGGATGCGCATAACATAATTCTTATTCTTGTTTCATCCAAGTGATTGATTCATTCTTACGGAGTTTGTTCACGATGGGTAAATTCTCGGTTCAAGTGCTTCATACTTTTCCCGAAGTTCCAAGATCTCTCACCTATATCACCGCGAACATTCATCTAATCATTGCAAGGCTTCAATCTTATTATCTTCATCCTTCACTTCTTTGTGATCATTCCTTTGATTACCGGAGTTCTTCATGGAGGCTACTTGATGGTTCATCAAGGATTTAATTCCTTCCTGAAGTGTTCATCGAGATTCTTTTTGAGGAGTTCAAACATTCTTCATCTTGCATTTCTAAGTACAGTTCAATCCTTTCTCCCTTATCTTGTGAGGTGATGTTATGTCATTTTGACAGTTGTTCAAAATGACGTATCTTAAATCCATCATTTTCTGTTCATTCAGGACATCTTTTCAACCCATCACCCTATTCTTTGGAGTTATCTTGGGTTATATTTCACCTAAAGCTTTCCATAAGGATTTTTGCTATTTATGGTGCTTATAAATGACTCAAATTCTTCATTTATCCTCCCGGTGAAATAAGTTTCTCGTCGCCTTGTTCATCTCATATCAATCCAATCTATTGTTTTTCGTTAGTGGCAGAATTTCACCTCAAGATTTCGAGATGTTTTCCATAAGCCCACTTCAAGCTTAGTCTTTTCGTTGTTGGTTTTCCAACAACATCGTTCGAACCTACTCCTAAAGGTGCTTTTTCAAGCTCATTTGAGGTAGAAGATGTTGTTTTCTCCTTCGTTCTTTTGATTCCATTCTTACATTTGTTCTGAAGGCATTGTGATGTTGCTCTCTTCGACCCATCATATTGTTTTGTCAAGATCATGTTCAATTCCTTCCATTTACAGTCGGAGTGCTATCCAAATTATATCGATTGTATTCCTTCTCTATCTTGTTTAACCGGAGTGTTGGGGATATCATTCCTCTTCTAACCGGAGTCTCATCCAAGTGCTTTTATTTTGCCAAGCTCATATTCTTTACCTTCCATTTCCAACCGGAGTATTGTCGTAATTGATCCTTATCGTTCCGTGTACATCTCGTTTCAACCGGAGTGCTTGCATGTACTTCTTGTCCATTGTAACCCTTTCTTATGTCTTTCAACCTACAAGGTTATCGTAATGTTCCTTGTTCCTCTTTTCTAACGGAGTGTTTCCAACTTTGTTCATCTTCGTTGTATTCTTTCTTTCAATTTGTTCAACCTCTCAAGGTTTGTGGTTTCACTCGCTTGTCCAAGAAGCAACTTAGTTTTACCTTTTCTCTTCCTCTTCTGTTTCCCTCCGGTGCCATCCTAGATCTCAGGACGAGATCCTCTCATAGTGGTGGAGTGTTGTGATGCCCCGAGACCGACGCGCCAGGTGTCTTCCAGTTATTTGCTGTTATTGCCTTGTCTTTCGCTTGCGTGTTGCTTCTTGCCTGGTGTTTTGTTCCACCCTTGCCGCCCTAGTTTCCGTCATACCGGTGTTATGTTCCTTGATTTTGCGTTCCTTACGCGGTTGGGTGTTATGGGAACCCCTTGACAGTTCGCTTTGAATAAAACTCCTCCAGCAAGGCCCAATCTTGGTTTTACATTTGCCTAACAACCTATCACCTTCCCTTGGGTTCTGCAGACTCAAGGGTCATCTTTATTTTAAACCCCCCGGGCCAGTGCTTGTCTAAGTGTTGGTCCGAACTAGAGCCCCTTGCAGCGCCACCTCGGGGAAACTTGAGGGCTGGTTTTAGTTGTACGGATTGCTCATCCGGTGTTGCCCTGAGAACGAGATATGTGCAGCTCCTATCGGGATGTTGGCACATCGGGCGGCTTTGCTGGTCTTGTTTTACCATTGTCGAAATGTCTTGTAACCGGGATTCCGAGACTGATCGGGCCTTCCCGGGAGAAGGAATATCCTTCCTTGACCGTGAGAGCTTGTGATGGGCTAAGTTGGGACACCCCTGCAGGGTTTGAACTTTCAAAAGCCGTGCCCGCGGTTATGGGCAGATGGGAATTTGTTAATACCCGGTTGTAGAGAACTTAACACTTAACTTAATTAAAATGCATCAACCGCGTGTGTAGCCGTGACGGTCTCTTTCCGGCGGAGTCCGGGAAGTGAACACGGTTATTGTGTTATGCTTGAACGTAAGTAGCTTCAGGATCACCTCTTGATCACTTCTAGATTCACGACCGCTGCGTTGCTTCTCTTTTCGCTCTTATTTGCGTATGTTAGCCACCATATATGCTTAGTGCTTGCTGCAGCTCCACCTCACTACCCTTTCCTACCCATAAGCTTAAATAGTCTTGATCTCGCGGGTGTGAGATTGCTGAGTCCTCGTGACTCACAGATACTTCCAAACAGTTGCAGGTGCCGATGATACCAGTGCAGGTGACGCAACCGAGCTCAAGTGGGAGCTCGATGAAGATCTTGATCATTGTTTTATGTCTTTTCCGGTTGATCAGTAGTGGAGCCCAGTTGGGACGATCAGAGATCTAGCATTTGGGGTTGTCTTTCTTTATTTTGGTTCCGTAGTCGGACCTTTGTTCATATCTTGTATGATGGTTGGTTTAATCATGTATTGTGTGAAGTGGCGATTGTAAGCCAACTCTTTACCCTTTTCTTATTCAGTACATGGGATGTGTAAAGATTACCCCTCTTGCGACACGCCTACCATGCGGCTATGCCTCTAAGTTGTGCCCCGATACGTGAGAGATATAGCCGCATTGTGGGTGTTATACCGCCCGGATCTAATTAGGCTTTATGCAGATAACCAAATGCATCATACAACTCTTTTTGCTTCGCTACCCACACTAGCCCAGCCAAAGAATCAGTTGCCTATTAAATTTGGAGAAAGTTATTTGCCAAACCATGTATTTTTCCATAATAGATTGGAACTCACGACTGGCTTTATTTGGTCTATTAACTCAGACACCATTTCTTTTTTACTCTGCATATAAAATTTGTTAGAAGTCAAACTTCGTCAAGTCTGTCCAACTTTGTAAGGAAAGATATCAACATTTGTAATACAAAATAAATACATTAGATGTGTCATGAATTTAATTTTCATATTGTATAACTTTTGTATCGTAGATGTTGATATTTTTTATATAAATATGGCCGAATTTATGAATTTTGAGTTCAGACAAATCTTACATGCGGGATAAAAAGGACCGGAGGGAGTATGTGCCAACCAACCAAGCTGAGTAATCCACTTGTACATGTAGAAACTAAATAATGTTTTATCTCTATCTTAAACATGATTTGACTAGAAAGAACTAATGGTTGGATCGGTGAAAATCTGAACCGATAGCCTCATCGGTCAGTTTTATAAACTACGCTCGCATCTTTAATTTTCAACAACCACTCACGATCAAACATTGTGGTAACTTTTGATCGGAGGAAAAAAATATTGAAAATATATCCTGATAACTCATGTGCAAATATTATGGTAATATATGCACCGCAGATTTGATAACTTACACACAAATACCGCAGTAACTTTGACCTAGAAAAAAGTTGTTGAAAACATACTCCTATAATTTCTGTGTAATTAACATGATAATATATGCACAACAGAGCTGATAACTCAAGCACAAATACCACAATAACTTTTATCCTGGGGAATTTTTTTGTTGAAAAACAAACCCCCAATAACTCATGTGCAAATAATATGAAAATATACACACCGGAGACGTGATAACTCATGTACAGTACTAACACCGCGGTAATTTTTTGACCCAAGAAAAAATTTATTGAAAATGTATCCCCGGTAACTCGGTGCAAATAGCATGATAATTTACGCACGACATAGCTGATAACTCATATACAAACACCATGACAACTTTTGAGTCTAGGAAAATGTTATTGAAAACATACCCCGATAACTACTGCATAAATAACATGGTAATATAAGCTCCACAGACGTGATAATTTACATACAATCATCACAATAACTATTTGACCCGACGAAGAAGTTCTTGAAAACAAACCCGGGGTAACTTTGGTGTAATACAATTTACTCATCGCAGATCTGGTAACTTGCGTATGAACACCATGACAACTTTGACCAGAACGGGAAAAATTGGTGAAAACATACCCCCGGTAACTTCTTGTGCATAGTACAGTGATATACACACCGCAGGCATGATAATTTAGGTACAAAACATTGCGGTAACTTTTGCCCGGGAAAAATGTTGTTGAAAATATATCCTCAATAACTTATGTGTAAATAGCATGGTAATACATACACCACAAATGTGATAACTTATTTTTAGCCTAGGCGTGGTACTTTTGATTAAAAGAATGTCGGAACGTATCAACAAGGATCTAGTTTCGAAGGTCTCGTGGCGATGGATTTTGAATTGGACCGACGGGTTGAGCTACAAAACATTTCAATTTTCAAATTTGGGAGAATCTAGGATGACATCAGCTTTTGTCCTTTAATGCATGTGGGAAGAAGATTGAATGAACCGGTTTTATGCATCTGTAATTTCTCTATAAATAACATGATAGCTTTTGTACTACAAGCGTGAGAACTTACGTGGCCTAGGTGTGAACTTTTGACTCAAAAAATGTCAAAATATATTAACATTGGATATAGTTTTGAAAGTCTCGTCGCGATTAAATGTTTATATGAAAATGGATTTTGAATCAGATGAGCGGTCTGAGCTGCAAAATATTTTGATTTTTTGAAATACAGAGAATCTAAGATGACACCAATTTTCTATCTTCTAGTGTATGCATGCATGTAATTAGAGGGACGAGTGCATGTAGGAGGATAGGAAGTTATTCTAATGCATGCATGTAATTAGAGGATGAGGGACGCGTTTGATAGCCTACAAATATAACAATTGATAGTTAGTGAAGTTCATTAAATTTTGGTCATTGTATGATTTGTTGCTGAAATTTTGGTTGCCAATGGATGAACTCCTTCCATCCAAATATATAGGGACTGATATGTTTTTTCTAGGTTGGATCTAACCATTGGTTAGATTAATAATACACATGAGATGCATGATATAAAATAGGATGTTTCTGTAGATTTTAGGAGAATGAAACAAGACGACCTGATTTTCCTCTATCAAGATACTACTATTTTGTTAGGAATGAACCTAAAATAATCCCGTTCTTCTGGAAATGACCAACATCATTTTGCTGTGGGTGCCAGAACTATAACCTTTGCCTGCTCTGAAAGCAAATGGAGGAGACCGCGACACACATTCTATTTCAATGTAGGTTCTCCTGGCGGGTCTGAACCGAGGTTGCTATGTGGATTGGCCTACATACTAGTGTTGTGAGGATCTGACGGTTTGAAGCTTTTGTTTGAGATTGGCGATTAAAATGTGATTGATCGTGCAAACCAAAGAAAGGCTCTCACCTCCTTGTTTATGCTTGTTTCTTGGGAGATTTGGAAAGAGCGCAATGCTAGGGTCTTTCATAACTCCGCCGTTATGGTGATGATTGTCTTTGCGAGGATAAAGGAGGAGGCTCGGTTTTGGGCCCTTGTCGGTGCCATACATTTGAGTAATGTAATGCCGCTAGAGTAGTTTTTTGTACCCCGCTTTGCAAAAAAATTGTCTAATCATTCTTTCTTAATCAATGAAAACGGCAAATCGTTTGCCTTGTTTCGCAAAGAAAAAACATGGAGCGTTTTTTTGTAGGAAAGGAAACGCTGGAATGTTCAACGCGTAAGTTCCACAGTTCCTCAGTGAATTTAACATGCATCCTAAAGGGCTCTAATTGAAATGCTTAAGCTCTAAAGTCTGAACACACAATGCTCAGTGGCAAACCACATTGTTGCATGTGTTCATAATTTGCAGCTGAAATGTCCCGACTCATGATCAAAACAAGCGGGTGAAGCCAACTTAAGGCTGATTTCCATGTCCGATCATGTCTACATCATCCATTTTCTTCGATAAAATGACCACGTACATCATCCATGCATCTGCACTGTCCGTGCTCCTTTTTTGGGGGCCGGAGGCACTATTTGCAATCGACTATTGTCCATGCATAAGGGGAAACATCGCAAATCACTCGCGTGGCAGTTGTCACCTTGCTTGAACCGTTGCCACGGGAATGACTGGATTATTCAGGGCTAGAGAAAAAAAAATGCAGCTAGCACATATCAGAATTATATGGCATGTGCTGCTGAAACAGCTGAACCTACGGACGATGTGTGCGATAAAGCAACAGAGGAATCCATTGACGCCAACATCCTCATGTGCTCTTCGGTGACTATGAACAGCTTGTCGTTGTCCCGGATCACGTCCAACGAGTCGATCTCCGCCCCTTCGCCGTTCAGGATCAGTGCCTTCTCCGCGTCGACTTTCAGCTTCTCTCCTGAAAGAAAACACACACACAGACGTTTGAAATGCTAATTCCTCGTTTTTCATTGCAACAAATTCATTCACTTGGTGAAACATCCAGTTGATGGTGCGCTGTTGCATCCGCACAGCTACTGGCTGAATACTTACCGATGATGGTTTTGAACCCCTCCATCGTGGCGGGAAGATTGATGAGCTTGCCGGCTTCGGAGCTGTGGTTTCTCACGAACGGATGGCCCTTGTAGATGCTCACCCGAGGCCAGTGCGTGCTGTCCGGTCTCGTGCTGCCTGGGATTGGGAACCTCCCCTGACGAAGCTCCCCGGACGACGAGCTGGCGGCCGTGACGGTGCTCGCCGGCGAGTCGTAGATGGTGATCGGGTGGCCGACCTCCCGCATCTTCACGAGCTCCCGCAGCTCGCCCGCCGACACCGTGGTCTGCCGCGGGGCGGAGCCGTCGTCGTCGTCAAGGCTGGCCTTGTCCACGCTGGCCCCGTTCATGACGAGGAACCTGGCCACGTCCGCCTGGCCCTCGGACAGCGCGACGCGCAGCGCCGTGGCGCCGTCGTGGTCCTCGGAGTCGAGGTCCAGGCCGTGCTTGAGGAGCTCGCGGAGCGTGTCGACGTCGCCGCGCCGCGCGGCGAGGCAGAGGAGGTCGCCGCCGGCGCGCGGGTTCGAGACGCGCGCGACGTGGTACAGGTTGCTGAACACCTTATGGTGCCTCGCCGCGATGGCGTGCCACAGCGCCGTGGTGCCCTGCGCGTCTGCGGTTTGCATACACCGGTCGCGAATAGTTAGCAAACTTGGTCGCACTGAAATGTATTCTACGTGTTGTGTTTGTTGTTACTATTACCTACCTTTGATGTTGATGTTGCACCCGTGCATGAGCAGAGCCTGCACGCAGCCCTCGTACCCCTTTGACGCCGCGATGTGCTGTGGGTGCCATCGTTGCCAAGAACAGGGCATGCATGCATGCAGATCAGCACACACACTGTAAAAATGAGGGAAAATGTGATAAATAGTGTGTTGTTTGTCTACTTACCAGCGCGGTTCTTCCCTTGGAGTCACCGACGTCGGGGTCCATCCCGACCTTGAGGAGGTCCTCAAGGAAGCCAGCGTTCCCCGTGGCGGCGACCGTCAGCAGATTGCACGGGACGATGTTGCCGCTGCCGCCCGCTCCGGTGCTCTCGCCCAGCAGCTCCTTCATGTCATGCACCTCAATCTGATGCTGCAACACAACCACCATTTCTTTCAACCAACAAATCACATTACTGACTCACAATCTTTCTTGCCACATCTGACACACAAACAAAAAATGTAGTAGCAACATAGTAAGATGCATCGACCAACCTTGAGGAAGTTCCTGACGATGAGGGCGCTGTCGTCGGGCTTGCTCTGCATGACCTCCCTGAGCGTGGCCTGCTTGAGCCGCAGCAGCTGGCTGAGCGTCCTGGTCCGGAACGTGAAGGTCTGCGGGCGGTCGCTCAGCGCGCTCACCTCGCCGAAGATGTCCATGGTGCCCAGCTTTCCCATCACCTCCTCCCGCTCGCCGTTGAAGTATATGATCTCCACCTCGCCGGACACGACGATGTACACGTCGTCCGCCGCCTCGTTCTGCACGATCACGTCCTCCTTGGGCGGTATGTACTCCGGCTTGGTCTTGGTGACCAGCAGCAGCTGCGCCTCCCTGGAGATGCCCCTGAAGAGGTACACCTCCTTGACCACGGGGAGGAAGAGGTGCTCGCAGATGCTCTTGCAGATGGACTTGGGCAGCTGGTCCATGAGCTGCTGCTGGTTCAGGCTCTCCGCCCTGAACTTGAGGCACATGTAGGCCAGGATCTGCTGCTGCAGCCGCGGCGGCAGGTGGTTCCGGCACACGAAGTTGGACGCCGCGCGAATGCTGTTCCGCTGCCAGCCAATCAAAAGGAACTCAACTCAACAGATGTACTCACAAAAAATGGCGATCGAGGTTCAGAAGTGGAACTTACGAACTCCATGGTGCGGCGGGTGCCCTCGACGACGAGGTTGGTCATGTTGCCGATGAGGTAGGCGGTGAGGCCGAGGTTGAAGAGCATGTAGAAGATGTTGAAGATCATCTCGAGGTTGTTCTGGGCGTGCAGGTCGCCGTAGCCGACGGTGGTCATGGTGGTGATGGACCAGTAGATGGAGGAGATGTAGCGGATCCACAGGCTCTCCTGCCGGAAGTTGGGGATCACGGCGCCGATCCACGTCTTGTCCCGGTCCGGGTACCGGTCCGCCAGCAGGTAGTAGAGGCACCCGGCGCAGTGCACCAGGAACAGCGTCACCGCGATGAGCCGCGCGCAGCGCACCCAGAAGTAGCTGAACCTGATGTCCTTCTCCAGCCTGACGATACAATCGGTTCAGATCAGCCATTGTCGATCGATTTCGAGTTCTGAAGATCTAGTAATGTCCATGCATGGCTGTTGCTTGATTACCTTGTGAAGAACTGCTTCACCTTCCTGAGACGCCAGAGTCGGAGCAGGCCGAGCAGGCTGTACACCATGCCTTCCCTCACCTCGCCGTTGACGAGGTAGGCTATGCCCTGGTACGGGATCGTCGACGCCACGTCCATGATGAAGAACGTCGACAGATACCTACGCATACATGCACATCCATCAGCAATGTCGCAGCAAGGAAGATAATCTTCAAATCAATTATACATGATTATCAGAAGAGAGCAGAATTCTGAAAGCTTGGGCTTAGGTGTACGTATCTTTGTGGACCCTGTCCCGATCTGTAAAGCTAGTGGCCATATCTTGGATCTCCAATCCACCAAAAAGGAACAGGAGCTACCACTGTTTGATCGATCACACGATGTGGTCCATTTGGGTCGCGGTACAGAGTGCCCGTGTTCTGCACTTTTGCATAATTTCTAGCTTCATAATAACACGGTTTGGTTTGGGTCCTTTACTGATTATTATCAGGTTCTATCTCTAGTTCTCAAATTTCTTTTCGTCAATTGCCTTTTCTTGGCCTGTTCTTTATTTTGACTAAGTTTGGCCACGTAAGGTATTTGGTGAAATCTCCCTAGCTAGTACGTGTTGTCAAGATTTCATGTGATGCAAGAGGTGAAGAGAATTTTGGAGATTACTGAGCAAGTATTTGATCCCAAGTAGATGGCAGAATGAACCAAGGAAGATTCCAAACAGTACAGTCCAGGCTTAGCAAAACGCTTGTAGACTGGAACGAAAGGTACATGGCATCTTCTAGTAAGGAAATCCTTTTTAAGTCAATAGCTCAGGCCATACCCACCTATGTGATAAGTGTGTTTAAACTTTTATATCAGTGTGATAATTTTATTAGAATTATGCGTCAATATTGGTGGGGAGTTGAAAATGAAAGAGGAAAAATGGCTTAGTTGCTTGGGACAAGCCTATCCTACCGAAACGAAAGGGAGGGTTCGGCTTCAGAGACATGAGAGCATTTAATCAAGCCCTCTTGCCCAAACAAGTATGGCGGTTACTGGACAAGGCAGAAAGTTTGTGTGCTCGCCTACTTAAGTCGAAATACTATCCTAAGGGGTAGCTTATTGATTGGTATTTACAGGCAATTCTTCAATGGTGTGGAAGGGGATTGGACATGGACTTCAACTTATTAAGAAAAGACTAGTCTCGAGGATAGGCAATGGCTCATCTATTTGGACTTGGCGTGACCCTTGGATCCCGAGGGGAGCACCTTTCCTTCATCTAACACCTAAGAGACAGTGCTGACTTAACAAAGTGCAACAACAAAGCTATGTAGACTCCTAGGGGGGGTGTGCCCCCCCCCCCCCCTCAACATGGAACCAACTTGTGAAGAAAAAAATTTAGTGAGGGCTTAGCTGAGAACTTTTTTAGCTTTTGCCCCCACCCCCTCCCCCAAACACTTGTACTTGACATCCCCCCTAGTTGATTCTGCCTAGCTCCGCCATTGACAAAGTGTCCGAGTTTTCCATCAAAATAGGAATGTCATTAGTCATTGAGTGGTCTAGTCTTTCTATTATTGTGCGATCAGATTCGCTAGGACCACTGTCTTCGATGGTGGATGCCTCGCTCATCAGATCACCATCTGGTTATCTAGTGCAGGAGATCAAGCTTTTGTTGGATGAACGGGAGTTTAAACATTGCAAGATTGGTAGATCACATAATAGGGTAGCCCATAGTCTTGCGAACTATGCTCGGAGTGTTCGGAGCACAGCTTGTTGGTTGCATAGTATGGCTGATTGTAATTCTATTGGTTCGGAATAAAAATTCCCTGATTCCTCGCAAATAAAAAATATTTTGTGTTATGCCAGGTGTCAAGTGTGGATACACGGAACAACCTTGCCCATGGCTTTGGCATGGACACATATATCCCCATCGTCATCGGGCAATTCGGGATCGGAAATACAGTACTACTCCCAAAAGTTGTATTAAATGTGCATCAATTAATATGGATCCAAGGGAATAGAAAAGTTGGCATTTGGTTTTATCCAACCACATGCTAAATTGCTAATAACAGAAGAGAAATGGATCTAGGAGACAACTTGTATCCGAAACAGGAAATAAATTAAGCAGGAGTAAGATGCACAATATCTCGGCATACTTTAGGCCGCCCATCCGTCATAAAGGCTGGACGTCGTGACGGGGGTCAAGTGTGGATACATGACAACACACCCACCCATGGACTTTGCATGACAACATGATATGTTTATTTATGGAAATGGAAGAGCTTTACTTGCATGAAAACATGCATATATCTTGCCATGCCATGTTCATTTGGGAAGAAAAATGAGAGGTGAGAAGTGGGTAACATGCACAAATAACTGACGTTCGTTCATGCAACTCCAAGGAAGAAGAAGGGAGGACTGCCGAACAAGGTAGCACGTACTACGTAGGTTAGGTGGGTAAGCCGTACTACGTACGTACCTGAAGGTTATCCTCCTCCTGTCGCGGACGAGGAGCTGCGTCCTGGAGTCGATGTAGGCGACGAAGAAGGTGAGGACGATGTCCACGGCGAAGAAGATGTCGACGACCATGTCGGCCACCTCCAGGCCCCCCTTGGGCCTGGCCTCCATGAAGGCCACCTCGAACGGGTACACCCACGCCGAGTAGGCCACCAGGATCACCATGAACGTCTCCCAGCACCTAAACCATTAGCATTCTTGTAAGACGGCGGAGGAGTAGCAGGTACCGATGGTGGTGTGGCCTCATGTCTCACCTGTATCTGGAGTCGAGGGGCGAGACGACCCTCTTATCGGAGTCGGAAGTGGACTGGGTGAGGCTGGAGCCTAGGGGCGGCAGCATGAGCTTGGACAGGTTCCGGAGGTTGAAGGAGCGGGAGGCGCCGGAGCCGGAGCCGAAGCCCGTGCTCGAGCCGCTGGCGGCGCTGGTGCCGCCGCTGCTCGCGCTCTGCAAGCTCGAGATCTTCATTGCTCCCGGCGAAGAAGAGCTGCCTCGACTCTTCTAATTGGAGAACTAACTAGACGTAGCACGTACACTGTTTACGCACCACTCGTGCTAGCTAAGATAATTCTTGTGGGGACATCGAATGAAGATAACCGAGAAAGGCAGGGGCGAAGCGAGAATCAAATCAAGGCATCGAAATAATGGAGGCGGGGCATCCATCTATCGATCCATGGATCCATCAATAATGGAGGAGGGGGAGGGGTCCTGTCCGGGACGAAAGTGACCAGGCACACGCTGCCGGCCCGCGGGTTCGGCCAGTATATATGCAGAGCCAGCGCGCGCGCGCACGCGGGCAGCCGAGCCACGCACGCACGTAGCTCTACGCCTCTACCCCTGGTACGTCGATGCAGAGGTTCCCTAGCGACGAGTGCACAACGACCGGTGGTATGTTGTGGCTGTGGCCGAGAGAATTCACAGTGCCATGACAGTGATCTCGCTCCCAATAGGCTATTGCCAATGCCAATGGCTGTGTGTTTATGGAATGTTCGTTGATGTGGACTGTGGAGCCATGCCCCGGGTCCATGCAGATGCCCAGCCCAGTTGCCTACCTCTCTGTCTGCCTCGAGCACCAAGCATGTATATGTGCGAGCTGATTCATCAGGTCCTTTCGGGTTTGGAGCTTTGTACTAGCACATAATTGATCGGAGACAGTGCACGCTGCAGTCCCGATCGTGGGTACGTGCTGCCTGCTCGCGCCAAGTGCAGGTTTGCTTCTCCATGTTTATCACGACCGATGACGCTGTTGGGCAATTCGGATGTAATATTTTCTAGTTTTGGGGCTGGCACAGCGTGGTGTCAACTTATTTCTTCACATGTGCTTGTTCAAATATGTCATGCAATATCTCGCAAAGAGAAAAATATGCCATGCAATGCATGCTCTTTGGTTCTGCATTCTTGGTCGCTTCGGTTGTTTATTAGGCCTGCTCGTGGAGTCCTTCTACCGCTCCACGCTCGGCTGGCTTGAAATTTTGCATATTTCGATGGGGTCCGTAACACTTGTAACCCTAAAATTTTGAGCCAGTTTTAATCTGAAATTTATATTTGGTTAAAATTCATTAATTGAAATTTGAAAACTCAAAATCCTAAAGAATTTCCAAAATATGCGAAATTTCCAAAATTTTGCATATTTCAGTGACGCCCAAAAGCTTTCCGTTTCCAAAACTAAAAACCTCCTACCGCAACTGGCCCGACAGCAAGAAGTGTTGTTTTTGTATTCATAAAACAATTAAACACCTTTTTTAATGCAAGTTTGCCCGCTCTACGTGGTAGTCATCCAAATAGCATCAAACTTGTGCCGTCCACAAGTATTGCCAATATTTTTAATCATTGGTTGGACGGTATTTCAAATAGATTCAACATGCCAATAAGAGTAATAGCGTATGCCTTAATGTGGTGGCTTTGACTATGTAGAAATGATTTCATTTTTAGTGGCAAAAAAGTTTCTCCTTTACAGATTGTTTTCTGATGTACGCACTCGCCTCGTATATGGTATATGATACAACAAGTGAAGTACTGACCGCTATTCAAGGCAGTCTGTACGTAGTTGGAGCAAGTGGCTGCGGAGATTCTTTCCTAATATGGGTGTCTGCATAACCTCCCAGCTGATCCACCACCACTATAGAAATAAGCATAGTGCCGGTCTATAAGGCTCTACTGTTGTTGTCTTGACGGTTAACTTTATTAGTTTTTATTGAACTTTTCGGAATTGATTGTGTGCATCCTAGTTATGCAGAGGCCAGATGTCACTCATAATGCTTCGTATTGGTTATATTTAAAATAATAAAAGCGTCGTTTATCGAAAAACTTTCTACCTTATGTCGGCAAAGCAGTCATTAATTTAATCGTCGGGCTTCAACCTTCTGTCTAGGAGAAAAAACGTTGGATGTGAAATTTTCAGCTTTCTGTGTGTATTCCTTTTTCTTAACGCTTTCTGGTGCGTTTCTCGGTTAGCTGAACGACAGTGTCAGAAAGAATAAAAAAAGATTGGCTGGCCGAGCCACATTATTTCTCTTCCAGAAGATCGAGCGGGGTAGGCTGATATAGTGATAAGCTTGGATCTCTGGTTCAGAAGAATTTACACAAATATTATCTTCCGGTGCCATAATTAATCACTGGAGATTATGATGGGCGATCTTGACTAGAAACAGTAGAATGAGACGGTTGAGCCAACATCAGAGTAACCAAGATGATGCCGGAAACAATTACTAGAAGCTCACATACTGGCCTCACGAATGACAGGTTGTGGGCACCCTTAAATAGGCATCATATATGCACATCACATCATGATCTTCAGTCTTTGATTTTGCCTAAACGTGTTGGTGCCGACGCATGTACCCAACTTTACGTGAATTCCGCTGCAAATTTTTTTGGTCTTGGCCAAAAGTATTGTGCTCGGTTGATTAAATTGGTGATGGTTTTCCTGCAAAATTAAATTAAATTGGTAAGGGTTTGTTTTTAGAAGAAATAATTAGAATGATGGATTGTATAAATGCAACTTAGCAGGAGTAAAAATGTGAAGTGGACTTGTATTAGTAGATGGAGGGAGTATTAGGATGAATATGAAATATAAGTAGTTCTCAGTAAAGAAAGCCAATGGCACGGTACATCATGTTATAATTCATATTGAAGCTATATACACGAGAAATTGTTAATTGTGGTAACAAAGAAAAGAAAACTACCCCTAATTTGTCACCAATTACAAAAAGCTTTGAACAAAATTGTTAACAACCTAGAAAGGCCTTGACCTATGTATTCACTTGTTATTCTCAAGAAATAATTTAGCACAGAGAACCTGACACCAATTGTGGCTGCAGAGCGGCGAGTTCTTCTGAGCGGCAGGAGGTGGTTCCTCGTAGTGCCATCTGCAATAACCTACCGAGTGAATGATAATGCTGACTAGTTTAAGAAGTTGCTTACTAACAAAAGGAAAGCTTAGTATATTTGATGTCTAGATTAATTGGAGAACAGATAAGCTTCAGTATAACCTAGAAATAACTTAGTATATTCTAAAACAGTAAAGCTTCTTTAAACCTTGGTCATACATATTCATTATCAGCAGTGATGAACATGTACTTACTGCTACTTTTTTGTCAAACTTTGTTCTATTAACAATTACAGCTATTCACAAAGAATTTAAAGGTAGGTAGGTAGCTAATCAATATAACTACTACAGAGAATTGTTCAGTTCTACTTTATAAAGGTCCATGTATCAAATGGTGTACCAATTAGGTCTATATCACAATTATTTGTGTTCTACTTATGGTTAAAATGGTGTGTTTAGCCAAAAAAAAAACAGTGCCAAGAGCTCCTCCTTATTTGAAGCACACATCAAAGAAACTTAGATACGTCTGAACTACAAATGCACAGAATGCCTGAACAATGAATCAGATTCTTAGAAATCCGCAGAAGCAAGAGCATAAACACAAAATGTATGAGGATGTAAGGAACCATATGGATCTAATTATGTTCATCATCAGTCCTAGGCCTCGCTTGACGAATAGGGCATGAAGAGATTTGAAGAACACAAACCACAATAGAGACTCAAAGTAGACCAATCAACTAAATCCAGATTATCTAGTTGTTATTTTTTTAAACAGATGTATAAGATTTGCCTCATCTATTAATTAAGGAGAGGATAGAATTTATTACAAGTGACCCCCTATACAACTAACAGTGTAATTGGTAGCCTCTTGGAGGGGATCCCGACAACAAGCCTACCATGGGGCCAAGAAGGCCCACCAAGGAGCTAGCGACAGAAGGGAGCCCGGAGTATCGAATACGCATCTAAGGATCATCTTGGCCCCCAAGTGAAAGGATCGATATGGTTGACTAGAGGGGGGGGGGGTGAATAGGCAACTACCAATTTTTAACTTTTCTTTATCAAATTAAACCTTGCATCAAAGTAGGTTGTCTAGATGTGCAACTAGGTGAGCAACCTATATGATGCAATAACAACAAGCATACAAGCAAACAAGAGAAGTAACACTAAAGAGCTTGCACAAGTAAAGGTAAGAGATAACCAAGAGTGGATCCGGTGAAGACGAGGATGTGTTACCGAAGTTCCTTCCTTTTGAGGGGAAGTACGTCTCCGCTAGAGCAGTGTGGAGGCACAATGCTCCCCAAGAAGCCACTAGGGCCACCGTATTCTCCTCACGCCCTCACACAATGCGAGATGCCGTGATTCCACTATTGGTGCCCTTGAAGGCGGTGAACGAACCTTTACAAACAAGGTTGGGGCAATCTCCACAACTTAATCGGAGGCTCCCAACAAAACCACGAAGCTTCACCACAATGGACTATGGCTCCGTGGTGACCTCAACCGTCTAGGGTGCTCAAACACCTAAGAGTAACAAGATCCGCTAGGGATGAGTGGGGGAATCGAAAATCCCTTGGTGGAAGTGTAGATCGGTGCCTTCTCAACCACTCCCGAGCAAATCAACAAGTTTGATTGGCTAGAGAGATAGATCGGGCGAAAATGGAGCTTGGAGCATTTAATGGAGCTTGGGCATTAATGGAGCTTGAGGGGGAAGAGGTAGGTCAAAGGGAAGAAGGGGACCCCCTTTTATAGTGGGGGCAACAATCCAACCGTTGCCCCCACCAACCAGCCCCGCACAGGGCGGTACTATCGCTAAGAGGGGGCGGTACTACCGCTAGGTCAGCGGTACTGCCGCTCTAGCCAGCGGTACTGCCGCGCAGAGAAGACTAGTAGGGAATAGGACCCAACGCGGTACTACCGCAGTGGTAAGGGCGGTACTACCACTCCTGAAACGGTACTACCACCTCTACAACCGCAACTAGTGCCGCAAAACCCGACACGAGAAAAAGAGCCCTCGAGTCGAGGCGGTAGGAGCCAGACAGCCCAGCGGTACTACGGCAGCGGGGTCACGGGCGGTACTACCGCTGCGGAGCGGAACTGCCGCTTGTGACCCTTCGGCCGTACTACCGCTGGTAGTGCGGTACTACCGCTGGGACACAGAAGAGAGAGAGGATCTCTCCAAAGAGGCTGAGGACGAGGCGGTGGTGCCAGGCACCCCAACGGTACTACTGCTGTGGAGTCACGGGCGGTACTACCGCTGCGGAGCGGTACCGCCGCTTGTGGCTCCTCAGCGGTACTACCCTGGGTTGCGCAGTACTACCGCTGGGACCCAGACAGGAGGGTGAGAAGCTGATGTGTACGTGTTGATTCCACCCATGTAATACCCCAGCGGACCCCCTCTTGATAGTACGGTGCCCTCTACGCAACTAGTCCACCGAGAGAGAAAGGAAAGAGCTACACCGTCTTGAAAGACACTCCGAAGGGAAGAAAACGTCTCATGCCAGGGATGAATCTGTGAACTACTCAAAGCACATGATTAGTCCGCAAACATGTTGTCATCAACCACCAAAACTACCTTGAGAGAGATATGCCGTAACAATCTTCCCTTTTTTGGTGGATTGATGACAACTAGGGATTTGCACAAGGAAAAGATATAAACGTAAGAAAACTAAGAACTACAAAATATAGACGGGCTCCCCCAGAATGTGTGCGCCTAGAAAGAGGAGCAAAAGGAAAGCAAGACACACACATCCGGATCAACACTCCCCCTATATTTTATAGTCCAACAAACCTAAGCACAAGATATATGAGAGAAGAGTATATAATTGGACAAGCATGCAACTCATAGTATACTACAGTACTGAATAGGCATAAGTAATAAGGTAGCGATAGGGAGCATATGTCTCACACCATATGCCTAGAACTTAGGTCTCACGGGCACCAAACCAAACCAAACCAAACAAAGACACCGAGAGAACACACAAGAAAACACAAGACGACAAGACGACAAACTCAAAGGTCGGCAACACAAATCCCTACACTCTCTCCCCCTTTGGCAGCGAGACACCAAAAAGGGAAAAGAGCGACGCTACGACTCCAGGTGATGGCAAGCTGAGGATCTCGAACATCATATCTCAGCGTGATCGTCTGCATCTCCGTCGTTGGTCGAAAACTGCTCGGCGTCGGAGTCGGTCCAAGGGCAATGCTGATGAATCCACTCCTCCTCTTCAGTGATCTGACCCTCAGATCCACTGGCAACTGTCGCTCCCATCTGACGCATGAGCTCCTTGTGGCGCACCCTAGCATGCTTCTCCGCCACATGAGTCATGTACTGACCATGAGACTCCATGCAGAAAAGCTTCTTCAACTTGTGTTTAAGCTTCTTCGCCCATGAGGGTTCAGCACTAGAGGGCCCAAGATCCTCCTCGTGATCATCAGTGGCTGACCCACCCTCGGTCTCCATGGCAGCAGCAGCAGCAGACGGACCCCCGGATTGAGGTGCTGGAGTGACCCAATTGTCCTTCTTCCTCAGACGCTTGATCTCATGGGAAACCAAGTCTCCAGTTTCTAGCAACACTCTGGGATAGATCTGTGCCCAGGCCCTCTCAATGAGCCTCATGATGAATGGACCATATATCGGGCACTTGCGCTCAGACACGGCAGAGAGAAGTTCAGACCACATGACATGAGAAATATCCAGGCTTTCTCCAGTGTTTGCTTCTTTCTCATGCTGACAGAAAAGGAGCATGTCCATGAGGTAAGAGTGGACCATATCCAGATTCCCGGTCCGAGGGAAGAGAGTCTCATGGAAGATGCGATGAAGAATGTCCAGATACGGAGACAGCTCATAGGTTTTCTTCTCAGTCATTGGGTGAACTTTCACAGTGCAGTAGGGCCAAAGGGCTTGCTTGTGGGTGGACGTAGCATTGCGGTGAGGGCGGAAACCGACTGGAGTCTCAAGCCCGTGAGCCACCACATCAAGTAAATCCATGAAAGCCTTCCACTTGACGGAAAGCAGCTTGCCATTGGTCATCCATGTCAGAGTTCTGTCGACATCCATCCCAAGATGAACGATGGCAAAGAATTGAGCCACCAAATCTGCATCGAAATCCTTGTTGAATTGCATCGAAATCCTGAGAATGTTTAGCTGAGTGCACATCTGAAGGGCTTCGCCAATGTACTCCGGGTCCTTCTCCATAGCATCAGTGTCAATGGAGCAAACATCAACAAAGAGATTCTTCTTGGCCTTGATCACATCAAAATAGATGGCAAACTGAAATCGGTTCCAGAACGGGCGGTTGACCAAAGTGGGTTCTTGGTCCACCTCATAGGGATTACGGTGACGCCTTTCCCAAAACTCCTTGTTGGTCATCTCAGTCACAGTCTTCCCCTTTGGCTTGGTGGCGGATCTCTTCGAGTGCTGAGGAGGTGGAGGAACACTTGCTGGAGGCGGTTGGATGCTAGAGGAACCACCGGCTGGCTCAGAGGTGCGGTAGCGTTTTGATGTTGCACGCCCGGGGTTGATACGGCGAGCTTGATGCTCAGGATGTTCATCACCTGGAGCCAAACACAAGAACACGCAAAACAACCAGAAAGAACGAGCATAAGCCAACAAACACAACAAAAGGATCAAAGAAAAGGCAGGAATATGATGGAGCTTGGCAGGCAGCGGTAGTACCGTGACATGCTCGCGGTAGTACCGCCCAAGCGGTAGTACCGCTCCAAAGAGAGTGGTAGTACCGCTCGAGACGGGGAAACAACAGTTTCTTGCTACCGTGGTCAGATCCGGCATTACTGGCCTACCAAATTCAAAAATATTCCTACCAAACTCTAATCAAGATAGTCTAGTTGCTTTCTCCAACCTACTCAAGCCTAGATTTAGCCAAAAATCTAGAGATGCAACCACCATTGCCCCTAAGAACAAGATCTGAAAAATGAGACAAAAGGAGAGAAGGAACGGGGGCAATACGGGCATCCATGGCAAGAGAACGAGTTGGGGATCGACTCCATTGAAGGAAATGGAGAGGGATGCCCCGGAGACGGAGATCCGCCGGAGCCCTCCCACGGTGAGAGGAGGCTGGAGAGAGGAAGAGGAAAGAGGGGGCGAAGCGAATGGGTATGGGGGAGAAGAAACCTCCCCCTGCCCCGATATAACCCCCTGGTCCCGTCCCTCAGCGGTAGTACCGCGCTGGGGGGCGGTAGTACCGCTTATAAGCGGTAGTACCGCCCAGTACGCCACGGCAACCAAACAACATGGCCTAGCTCGAGGAAAAACAAAACGGCAAGAAAAGAGAGCACACCAGCAAACGGCCAAGACACACCTCTTCAAGAGAGGGCGGTGGCCGAGGCCACCTATGTTTGAGTCAAGAGGTATGGCGCCGCGAAGATTTTAACCTTGAGCCCATGACCAAAACTCGTCTTTAAAACACAACTACCATCAATCAATGGCTAAAGAGAAAGACTTGATCAATTTATGCATAATGGGGGGAGGGAGAGTTCATTGAGAGAACAACACTCCCCCTATGTCCATGCCTACACCTAAACTAGACAACAAATTGAGCGTGGTGGGGTGTGCAAGGGTTCAAGCCACATTGCTTGAATCAATGATATTTAGCTCATGCCTTAACTCGCGAAATCTTGCTTCATCCAAGGGCTTCGTGAAAATATCTGCAAGGTTGTCATGAGTGTTGACATAGTTGAGCTCGATCTCTCCTTGCCTAATGTGATCCCGGATGAAGTGATACCGAATCTCAATATGCTTCGTCTTGAAGTGTTGCACCGGGTTGAGAGATCTTGATGGCACTTTCATTGTCACACCAAAGAGGCACTTTGTCACAAGTGACACCATAATCCTTTAAAGTTTGCCTCATCCATAGGAGTTGTGCACAACAACTACCGGCTGCTACATACTCCGCCTCGGTGGACGAGAGAGACACACAACTTTGCTTTTTGGAAGACCAACTTACCAAAGAGCAGCCAAGTAATTGGCACCCTCCGGAAGTGGACTTCCTATCCACTTTGTCTCCCGCCCAATCGGAATCCGAGTACCCTACAAGCTTGAAGTTTGATCCTCTTTGGTACCATAAGCCAAAGTTTGGGGTATGAGCCAAATATCGAAAGATTCGTTTGACCGCCACATAGTGACTTTCCTTAGGTGCGGCTTGAAACCGTGCACAAATTCCCACACTCAACATGATGTCCGGTCTAGATGCACAAAGGTAAAGCAAGGATCCAATCATGGAGCGATATACCTTTTGATCCACCACTTTACCATTGGGATCTAAGTCAAGTTGGCACTTGGTGGGCATTGGAGTGGAAGCCGGCTTGACGTCACTTAGCTTGAATCTCTTGAGCATGTCTTGAGTGTATTTGGATTGATTGATGAAGGCTCCTTCTCTTCTTTGCTTCACTTTGAACCCTAGAAAGAACTTCAACTCTCCCATGAAGGACATCTTAAACTTTGAGGTCATGAGAGCGGCAAATTCCTCATTGAAAGCTTTGTTAGGAGAACCAAAGATAATATCATCAACATATAATTGGCACACAAACAACTCCCCTTTGACCTTCTTTGTAAAAAGAGTGGGGTCGATTAGCCCAACTTTAAAACCACGGTCTTGTAACAACTCGGTAAGGTGGTCATACCACGCACGTGGGGCTTGTTTAAGGCCATAGAGTGCCTTATCGAGTTGATACACATGATCGGGAAAGTAGGGATCCTCGAACCCGGGGGGTTGCTTGAAGTAAACCAATTCATTAATAGGACCATTAAGAAAAGCACTCTTCACATCCATTTGTTGTAACTTGAAGTTATGATGAGAAGCATATGCAATCAACATGCGAATGGATTCAAGACGAGCAACGGGATCAAAGGTTTCACCGTAGTCGATACCCTCGACTTGGGAGTAGCCTTGTGCTACCAAACGAGCCTTGTTGCAAATGATAATCCCATGGGCATCTTGCTTGTTCTTAAATATCCACTTGGTTCCTATGACATTGTGATTCCCGGTCGGTCTTGGCACCAATCTCCACACTTTGTTGCGCTCGAAGTTGTTGATTTCTTCATGCATGGCATTGAGCCAATCCGGATCTTCTAGCGCATCATAGACCTTGTGGGGTTCCACACAAGAGACAAACGCGTGATGCTCACAATAATTTGCTAATTGTCTACGAGTGCTTACCCCCTTTCTTAAGCTTCCAAGCACATTCGTCATGAGATGATCCTTGGTGGAGAGCTTGGAAGCAACCTTGGCGGCACGACGCTCTAATTCCTCCTCGAGGGTGAGACGAGGAGTGGTCACTTGATCATCTTGAGCGTCGTCTTGGGCTTGTTCTTGTTCTTGAACTTGCTCGGAGGAGAGAACTTGACCTTGGGCATCACTTGATGTGTCAACACCGTCTTGAGCATGATCTTGCCCTTGGTCATGTTCTTGAGGATGAGGGCCTTCATGTTGTTCTTCGGAAGCGTGTGGGCCTTGGGTTGGTGATGGCTCCACATGAGTGGAGCTTTGTCCTTCTCCTTCGGCCACAAGGGGTTCCTCAATGGGTAGGATAAAGCCAACACCCATTCTTCTTATGGCTTGGGGAGGAATTTCATCACCTACATCACAAGTGCCACTTTGCTCCACTTGGGAGCCGTTATTCTCATCAAACTCCACGTTACACGTTTCCTCAATAAGTCCCGTGGATTTATTGAGGACACAGTAAGCATGAGAGTTTGTAGCATAACCAACAAATATGCCCTCATAAGCTCTAGCCTCAAATTTAGACAACCGAACACCTTTCTTGAGAATGAAACACTTACACCCAAATACCCGGAAGTACTTGAGGTTGGGCTTGTTACCGGTGAGTATCTCATATGGAGTCTTGTTCAAGCCCTTGCGGAGGTAGAGCCGATTGGGTGCATGACACGCGGTGTTGATGGCTTCGGCCCAAAAGTTGTACGAAGACTTGAACTCCGCCATCATGGTCCTTGCCGCATCCATCAACGTCCGGTTCTTCCTCTCTGCAACACCGTTTTGTTGAGGGGTGTAGGGTGCGGAATATTGATGCTTGATTCCCTCATCACTAAGAAACTCATCCAAGGTGTAGTTCTTGAACTCGGTGCCGTTGTCACTTCTTATTGTCAAGATCTTTGAATTGTGTTGACGTTGTGCTTCATTTGCAAAGTCAATGACGGTTTGTTGGGTCTCGCTCTTCCTCTTGAAGAAATACACCCACGTGTACCTTGATTAGTCATCCACAATCACCAAGCAATACTTCCTACCGCCAAGACTATCGAAGGATGGAGGCCCAAAGAGATACATGTGAAGGAGCTCCAAAGGCCTCTTTGAATAAATGATAGTCGTGGGAGGGTGAGCCTTCTCATGTAGCTTTCCTTCGATACAAGCACTGCAAGCACGGTCTTTAGCAAAACTAACATTCGTTAGTCCACGGACATGGTCCCCCTTGAGGAGACTTTGCAAAGATCTCATATTGACATGGGCTAAACGGCGATGCCAAAGCCATCCCACATCAACTTTAGCCATTAGGCACGTCGCGGTCTTAGTGGGTCTCTCCGAAAAGTTAATCACATATAGACTGTTCTCGACATGCCCAAGCCTTTAAGAGTCTTGCTCCACAAGAGGGCCATGGTATCGATATCAAAGAAAGTGGCAAAGCCCATGATTTCAAGTTGATGAACGGAAAGTAAATTGTATGCAAGGGACTCAACAAGCATGACCTTCTCTATCGTGAGATCATGAGAGATGACCACCTTGCCAAGTCCCAATACCTTAGAAGATGAGGCGTCACCCCACTCGACATTGGTGGGCATAGATGTAACCTTGTGCACGTCCACCACCAAGTCCTTGCTTCCGGTCATATGATTTGTAGCTCCGCTATCGAGCAACAATGATCCCCCACCGGAAGCAAACACCTACAAGAGATCAATGCTTGGTTTTAGGTACCCATTTTTTAATGGGTCCTTTGATGTTAGTAACAAGGGTCTTTGGAACCCAAATAGACCATTCAATGTATTCATGAAGAGAACCAACAAATTTGGCATAAACATGCCCATCACTAGCACGACATAACACATAAGAAGGATTAAAATCGCCGGCTTTGTTGGGAGGGGTGACATTGCCCTTCTTGACATTGCCACCCTTTGCATTGTTCTTCTTCTTCTCCTCGGAGGCACTCTCTCCCTCCTTCACAAAGGTTTGCATGATAGGAGGAGGTCGTTTGGTCTTGTCATTCTTCTTCTTGTTCTTGGAGTCGGGCACGTACCCAACCCCTTCCTTGGCCACAACTCCGTTTTGGTTGATCAAGAGATCGTTGAGGTTCTTCTTGCCTTGTATGAAAGTCGCAAGACCTCTCTCAAGTTGCCCCTTTAGCTTAGCATTCTCCTCAACGAGATGCACATGCTCACAACATGGGTTAGTAGCATTTGCATTATCAATTAACATCATACGAGGGAAAGTGGCTTTTTCCTTGGTTAGCTTTACTTGAAGTTGATCATGAGACTCTTTGAGGCTAGCATGAGCACCCTTCAAGACCTTGTGAGCCTTGTCAAGTAGATCAAACTCCTCTTTGAGTCTAGCAAGATCAACCTCAAGTTCAGCCTTCTCGGAGTTTAGCACATGAGAAACTATGAGGACATGATCATAATCTTTCTTTAACTTAGCATGATCAACGTTGTGTGACTCCTCAAGAGCCAAACGAAGACCACGCTCTTCCTCAAGAGCATTGGAAAGATCCGAAAGCATGATCAACGTTGTGTGACTCCTCAAGAGCCAAACGAAGACCACGCTCTTCCTCAAGAGCATTGGAAAGATCCGAAATCTCATCGGCATAGTCACGACTATGCCCTTCCATCTTAGTGATGGTGTCTTCGTGAGCCTCGATCATGTCATTGGCTTCACCAAGTTGTTCCAAGAGAGCAACAAAGTGATTCTTGGATTTTCCCTTGAGTTTGCCCATAAAGGCCTCAAATTCATTAGCCTCCACATTAGCTCCCTCAAGTTCATTAATGCTATCCGTCGGAGAAGGATGATTAATGATGGTAGTTTTGATGTTGGGGGTTACCTTGTTGGTGGCTTTAGCCATGAGGCACTTGGCGGTGTTACTCTCATTGGGTGAGTCGAAGAGAGACACCCGTGAAGTCGTTGCAATGGCAACGAAGGCCATGGCAACCGACTCATCACCTTCATCATCGTCATCATCCTCATTGTACTCTTCTTGTACCACCAACGCCTCGGGAGGAGTCTTCTTGGTGAAGTTGCTCTTGTTGGGGAACGACTTGGCCTTGTCCTTTCGGATGATCTTTCCACCATTGTCTTCCCTCTTCTCATACGGGAACTGCGCAACAAAATGACTCGCGTTGCCGCAGTTGTAGCAAGTCCTTACATGTTGCTTGCTCTTCGTGCCACTTGAGTTGTTTTTGCTAAAGTTTGGCCTTGAGTTTTTCTTGCTCCAAAATTGCCTTGAAGCAAGTGCCATGTGTTCATGATACGCATACTTCGTATCTTCGGGGTTGCTCTCCTCTTCTTCCTCTTCTTCTTCTTCAACGGTGAGCTTGGCCTTCAATGCAAGGTTAGACTTCTTTGCCCGTTGAGAACGGAGCACCGCATTGTCGGTGGTCTTGTCCAAGATGTTCATGGCCACAAACTCATCCAACACTTCGCTTGAGGCCAAAGTGTGGAAGTCCGGTCTTTGACGAATGACGGAGGACATGGCCTTATGGTAGGGCATCATTGCCTTGAGGAATTTGCACTTGATCCAATTGTCATCCGTGTCCTTGCTCCCGTGATCTCGTAGTGAGACCGCGAGTTTGGTTACTCTCCGATAAAGATCACGAGGTTCTTCATCTTCTTTCATAGCAAACTCATCGGCCTCATCTTGCACCACTTCATAGTTGGAGCGTTGAATGCTTGCGCTTCCCCGGTAGAGAGAGATAACACAATGCCATGCATCTTTGGCCAAGGCGAAGGGACGAAGATGAGGTAGGTCTTCGGGTGGAATTGCATCTTGAATGATGAATAGAGCATTCTCATTGAATTGATTATCCGCGGCTTCTCAAGGAGTGAAGTTGATTGGATCATGCGGATAGAAACCTTCTTCAATGATTCTCCAAAGGTTAGTGTTCACATGATTTAAATGACATTTAAAGCGATAAACCTAGGAATCAAAGTCCTCATTTTTCACAATCTTAGGGGGAGGACCGGCATGATTCAAATGAGTAGAAGGAACCGGTCCACCATAAACAAGTGGTGGTTCCACATGAGCAAAGATGCCGGTGCCATTTTTACCACTAGAAGAAGGAGCCTTTTCACTACTAGCTCCCCCCTTGTCGGGGATAGCATTCGTCACCTTGTCGGTGGGGTCACCCACTTTCAACGGTGCGGTGGATAGTTTAAGCCCCTCAAGAAATTTAGTAAACATGATTTCAACCTCGGTTTTCATGGAGGTCTTCAATGTCTCTAAGGCCACATTGAACTCCTCACGAGAGACCGAGGTTCCCCCATCGCCCGTAGACGAGATCGGATTCACACCGGAGTGTTCCTCCACACCGTCTACGGTATCAACCATACTCTTTGGACGGTAAAGTCCTTAATAAAGAGACGAGGCTCTGATACCAATTGAAAGGATCGATATGGTTGACTAGAGGGGGGGGGGTGAATAGGCAACTACCAATTTTTAACTTTTCTTTATCAAATTAAACTTTGCATCAAAGTAGGTTGTCTAGATGTGCAACTAGGTGAGCAACCTATATGATGCAATAACAACAAGCATACAAGCAAGCAAGAGAAGTAACACTAAAGAGCTTGCACAAGTAAATGTAAGAGATAACCAAGAGTGGATCCGGTGAAGACGAGGATGTGTTACCGAAGTTCCTTCCTTTTGAGGGGAAGTACGTCTCCGTTAGAGCGGTGTGGAGGCACAATGCTCCCCAAGAAGCCACTAGGGCCACCGTATTCTCCTCGCGCCCTCACACAATGTGAGATGCCGTGATTCCACTATTGGTTCCCTTGAAGGCGGCGACCGAACCTTTACAAACAAGGTTGGGGCAATCTCCACAACTTAATCGGAGGCTCCCAACAAAACCATGAAGCTTCACCACAATTGACTATGGCTCCGTGGTGACCTCAACCGTCTAGGGTGCTCAACACCCAAGAGTAACAAGATCCGCTAGGGATGAGTGGGGGAATCGAAAATCCCTTGGTGGAAGTGTAGATCGGGGCCTTCTCAACCACTCCCGAGCAAATCAACAAGTTTGATTGGCTAGAGAGATAGATCGGGCGAAAATGGAGCTTGGAGAATTTAATGGAGCTTGAGCATTAATGGAGCTTGAGGGGGAAGAGGTAGGTCAAAGGGAAGAAGGGGACCCCCTTTTATAGTGGGGGCAACAATCCAACCGTTGCCCCCACCAACCAGCCCCGCACAGGGCGGTACTACCGCTAAGAGGGGGCGGTACTACCGCTAGGTCAGCGGTACTGCCGCTCCAGCCAGCGGTACTGCCGCACAGAGAAGACTAGTAGGGAATAGGACCCAACGCGGTACTACCGCGGTGGTAAGGGCGGTACTAGCGCTCCTGAAACGGTACTACCGCCTCTACAACCGCAACTAGTGCCGCAAAACCCGACACGAGAAAAAGAGCCCTCGAGTCGAGGCGGTAGGAGCCAGACAGCCCAACGGGGTCATGGGCGGTACTACCGCTGCGGAGCGGAACTGCCGCTTGTGACCCTTCGGCCGTACTACCGCTGGTAGTGCGGTACTACTGCTGGGACACAGAAGAGAGAGAGGATCTCTCCAAAGAGGCTGAGGACGAGGCGGTGGTGCCAGGCACCCCAACGGTACTACTGCTGTGGAGTCACGGGCGGTACTACCGCTGCGGAGCGGTACTGCCGCTCGTGGCTCCTCGGCGGTACTACCGCTGGGTTGCGCGGTACTACCGCTAGGACCTAGACAGGAGGGTGAGAAGCTGATGTGTACGTGTTGATTCCACCCATGCAATACCCCAGCAGAGAGAGAAACGAAAGAGAGAAACGAAAGAGCTACACCGTCTTGAAAGACACTCCGAAGGGAAGAAAATGTCTCGTGCCAGGGATGAATCTGTGAACTACTCAAAGCACATGATTAGTCCGCAAATATGTTGTCATCAATCACCAAAACTACCTTGAGAGAGATATGCCATAACACCAAGTCAACATGATGGCAGCCAGATTGGTTCTACCTCCTGTAAAACCCTAGCCCTCACCGTTCATATAAGGTGAGGGCTATAGGGCTCTCAATCCCAAGTACTTCCATAGACCTAGACTCTCGGTAGCAACTCACCTTCCCCCCTCGCACGAGGTACACCCACCATGAATCCAGACACAAAGCAGGACGTAGGGTATTAGGGTATGTTTGGATTGTGGCCAAAGTGTACCCTACAAAAATTTTGGTCATGACCAAAAATTGGTCTTTGTTTGGATGGTTGCCAATTTTTGGCATGCCAATGAACTCTAGCCAACTCTAGTTCATTTTTTCTTGCCAATGTTAGCCAAATCATGGTCAACCAAAACCTGAACCAATATTTTGGCTAGACAATGCTTTGGTGGGGCAACCTTGGGAATAAACCAAACACGCCCTTAGTCCTCACCAGAGGCCCGAACTTGGGTAAACTCTCTGTGCAACCTCTGATCTGGTACTTCCGACCATGTTCGCTACCCTACTGAGGGTACTGACCGAATTATGCACCATTACTTGGCGCGCGAGGCACGAGTTGTGTCATCCGGAGACCGATCCAAGATTGGATCTTCCCTAGCTTTTGGTGTCCTCCTCCTGGAAGAAAGCCTAAGTTTTGTCTCCTGCACCTTCACCGTGGACGGGACAGGCCGGGTCGACATCAACCTAAAAGTGCGTTATATCGACTAGAGGGGGGGTGAATAGGCGATTTTTATGAAAGTCTTCAAAACATGGGAGTTTTGAAGACAAACGATAAAGTTAAACCTATTACCATGCAGCGGAAGGTAGGCTACACTAGGCAAACCATAGTCAAGTATTCAATGAAGTGAAAGCACAATGACTAATAGCAGCTAGGTAGTAAGGATCAGGTAGGAAGATATTGTGAAGCCAAACAGAATCACGCAGTCACTCAGTGAAGACAAATGATAGAGCAAACATACAATGACTTCACAAGGAGTAACAGTAAGTAAAGTGAAGTGAAGATGAAACCAGTGACTCGTTGAAGACAATGATTTGTTGGACCAGTTCCAGTTGCTGTGGCAACTGTACGTCTGGTTGGAGCGGCTAGGTATTTAAACCTTAGGACACACAGTCCCGGACACCCAGTCCTGAACACGCAGCTCAGGACACCCAGTCCTCACCGTATTCTCCTTGAGCTAAGGTCACATAGACCTCGCCCAATCACTCTGGTGAGTCTTCAAGGTAGACTCCCAAACCTTCACAGACTTCGTTCACCGGCAATCCACAATGTCTCTTGGATGCTCAGAACGCGACGCCTAACCGCCTGGAGGATGCACAATCCTCAAGTGTAATAAGTCTTCAGATCACATAGACAAGAAGACTTAAGTGATGCCCAATTCTCTCTGGCTCTGTTGGTTAGGGCTTTATCCTCGCAGGGAATTCTCTCTCAAAGGCTTCGAGGTGGGTTGCTCTCAAACGACAAAAGCCGTACTTTCAATCTAAGCAGCCAACCTTTTATGGTTGTAGGGGGTGGGCTATTTATAGCCACTTGGCAACTCGACCTGATTTGTCCGAAATGACCCTGGGTCACTAAGGAACTGACACGTGTCCCAATGGTCAGATTTCAAACTCACGCGGCAACTTTACTTGGGCTACAAGCAAAGCTGACTTGTCCGACTCTGGACAAGATTCGCTCTCATAGTCTTCACTCGAAGACATAGGTTTTTGGTTTAGGCATCACTTCAGTCATTCTGACTGGTTCTCTTGGACCCCACTTAACAGTACGGTGGTTCCTATGACTCAACACAAAAGAAAAAGAACTACAAAAGATCTAAGTCTTCGAGCTCCATAGGCTTCATATCGTGTCTTCTCTTGTCATAGTCTTCAATGTGAATATCTTCATATACCACCTTTGACTTCAATGTCTTCATAAAGTTTTAGGGGTCATCTCTGGTAGTAAAACCGAATCAATGAGGGACTTCTACCTGTGTTATCCTGCAATTCTCACAAACACATTAGTCCCTCAACTAGGTTTGTCGTCAATACTCCAAAACCAACTAGGGGTGGCACTAGATGCACTTACACAACCCACCGGCCTCCCTTGTCCACACTATCTTCTTTGGCGCATTTACGTTCGTCATCGACCGCCACGGCTGCTTCAGCATGTGCGTCCCTGTGACGCCCCCGATTCAATTGTACATTAATCATACACGCAAATGTGTACGATCAAGATCAGGGACTCATGGGAAGATATCACAACACAACGCTAGACACAAATAGAAATAATACAAGCTTCATATTACAAGCCAGGGGACTCGAGGGCTCGAATACATAGCTCGAACACAAGAGTCGGTGGAAGCAACAATATCTGAGTACAGACATAAGTTAAACAAGGCTGCATTAAGAAGGCAAACACAAAAGTAACAATGATCGAAGAGGCAAGGCCTCCTGCCTGGGACCTCCTAACTACTCTTGGTCATCGACGGTCTCCACGTAGTAGCATCCATCGGCGGTGGCTTCTGGCTCCAGGGGTCCACCATCTGGTTGCAACAACCAGAAAGAAGAAAGAATGGGGGAAAAGGGGGAGCAAAGCAACCGTGAGTACTCATCCAAAGTACTCGCAAGCATCAGATCTAAACTAAGTATGCATTGGTATCAAATGGAAGGGTTGTATCTGTGGACTGAACTGCATAATGCCAGAATAGAGGGGAAAGGCCTAGCCTATTGAAGACTAGCATCTTCAAGCAGCTCCAAGCATCTTGCAACATGTAGAAGAGTAAAGAATAGCAGTTTATAATTAACAAGCATGTTGTAGCATTAATGCCCAGAGATCCTTCCTCAACTACCTGTGAGAAAGCAATCCCGGAGCCACATATCTCAAGTATCCATTTCTAGTTGTAATAGATCAGGATATAAGTCTGAACGTCCATTACCGTGGACATGGCTATTAATAGATAAAATTCCCTGCAGGGGTGCACCACGTATTGCAACACACCTGATTACTCTGGCCGGACACACTTTTCTGGGTCAATGACTGGCCTCGGAAGATCAACACGTCATAGCCCTACCTAGGCTCAGCAGAGAGGTCCCCATCGGTCTACATCCTAAGCACTCCGGGGTCTGGGCCCATCGCCCGTTGCACTCCGGGTCGTTGCGAGCAGGGCGGGTCCAGGCTCCACCTCTACATGGATGGTGTCGGCCTAGCCATGCCGCAATGCTGAACTGGACGTCTGACAATGTCAGATTTCGGGTTCCGACAGACCCTTGAGGTTTGAACACTGGGGTGCGCGCGGAGATTTCGCCTCCTACCTACCTGCACCCCTCCGCCACGCTAGGATCAAAACTATGGGAAGAACAGCACAAGAGACACAAGGTTTATACTGGTTCGGGCCACCGTTGTGGTGTAATACCCTACTCCAGTGTGTGGTGTGGCGGATTGCCTCTTGGGCTGATGATGGTGAACAATACAAGGAAGAACAGCCTCGTGAGGGTCTGTTCTTGGCTGGGGCGATGAACTGCTGGGAGGAGTTCAGCCACCTTTCTCTCTCTCTCTCTCTGCTTCTAACCTTTCTAACGAGCCTCTTCCTTCCTACCTCCCAACCCCTTTGCTCTGTGGGTGGCTGGTCCTATTTATAGAGGCCCTGGTCCTCTTCCCAAATATCGAGCGGGAAGGGAGCCAACAATGGCGGGCTAATTTGAAAGGGGACAGCAAGTATCAGCTATCCTAACAAAAGTAGTCTTCGCCTGCGCAAAGCTCTGGTGATGACGCCGTCTTGGGCTCCAGGGTGACCTCCGTCTCGTAGTCCTCCTGGTCTTGGTCTCGTTGCACCGAAATGGCAACCTTTGCCTGATGCCTCGGTGCTCCGCGGCTGCGCTTGCCCCCTTTGCACCAAAGAGGAAAGGAGGACGCTGCGCGGGCTGGCACCCGCCTGGCGCCCTGAGTCGTCATGGCTTGCGTCACGGGCACCTCGCGAGGTACCCCGCCTTGATCTCTCCGCCTCCTCGTGAGCCTGCCTGATGAGGCCGTGCCTGAGGAGGCTCCGCGTCGTCCGCCCCGCGAGGCTTGGCCCCTCGCGAGGGTCTTGAGTTTGTGTTGGTGAAGATGGGCTGTGCTGGGCCCCCCCTTTGAGCCACGCCGCAGGCTGCAGGCAGGCAAGTCTGGGGACCCCCGTTCCCAGAACGCCGACAGTAGCCCCCGGGCCCAAGGCGCGCCCGGACTTGGCCGTGCAGGGAGGCGGAAGGGCAGGAGCAAAGTGTCGCGGGCCCTAACAGCCTGCGGCCTTGGGCGCCGCATGGCGGTTGATTGGACGTGGGCGTCTCCACTTCCCCATGGCGCCTCGGCAACTGCACGGATTGGACAAGTCCCTGCATGCAAAGCGGGTCATAATTACCTACGATCGTGGGGGCCGTTGGTTGGCCATCGCCAGCCATAAGTATGGACCGGCGCGCGCCCTTCCAGTTCATCCCCCTTGCTTCTCCTCTTTCTTCATGGCCCCGTCAAGGAGGTTCTCGGCCGCCGAGAAGGGGAAGGCTTGCCGGGTTGAGCCTGCCTCTCCCCCACCAAAGCACGGCCGAGGGCGCCCTCACAAGCATCCTGTGTCCACCCCGGTGGCTCCCCGCGGCCGTGGAGGCGATTTCCAGCACAGCGACGAGCGGATTGCTGCATCCGGGGGGCGCGCTCTGGCTGCGCGTCCCCCCCAGGCCGCGCGTTTGTGTTGCTGAAGTGCCGCCGGAGTTCGTCGTGTGGTCGGCAGAGCCGGCTAGCACCCGGCTTCCGCTTCCTCGCTTCCTCCTCGTCTAGCTCCCGGCCGGCGCCCCGGGCGGCCTCTGGCTCCAGGCCGACGGCTGCTGCAGCCGGGCCTCATAGGTCTCTCTGGAGGTCTCCGCGGCCGGGAGCCTATCCCTGGCCCGCGGTTGGCAGACATTTGCCCGCGCGCGTGGCCCGAGCCGTCGGTGCACCCTACACTTCAAGTTCGACGGCGACGCCACCCTCTATGTGAGGGTGTTTGGGGAAGATGGTCGCCGTGCGGGGTGTTGCCCCAAGGGTGACGACCGCGGCTGGGAACCCAGCTCCGGCGATGATGGAGAGAGCAGCGCTCGCGCGGCTGGCGGCGTTCGGGGTTCCTGAAGCTTCTCCGGTTCTTCTTCAGGCGGCGACTCCTCTAGCGGTGGCCGCGATCAGCCTCCACGCCGTCGTATCTTCTTGGGGGGTGGCAACATGTCCGCCTGCCGTCGCGCCCTGGTGAAGCGCGAGAGGGAGTCCGCCTGAGCTCCGGAGGCAGCTCGGGCCTTCCCTGCGGGCCGGTGTGAGGCGAGCCGTGCCGGATTTGTTCTTCCTTTTCCCTTTTTCCTGCGTAACAAAGACAATAGTGCAGAGCCCCGCGGGGGCATGTTTGGATTATTGCTGTTAATCATCATTTTGCTTTCGTTACCGTACCTTCCGGCTATATGCCCGAGCGTGGATAGTTCCCGGCCCCGGTCGTGGGGGGGCGACCGACCCAGGCCCTGTGTTTGTGTCGCGGTGCCCGAGGGGCACGGACTGGAGGGGTGCTCCTGCAAGGGGCCCAGGTCGTGGACCCTTTGAATGACTAGGATAGGAGCACTCGCGAGGGCGCTCGGCTCCCCCCTCGTGAGGCCTTGCGCAAGAGAAATCGAGGCAGGAGAGTGAAAGGCCGAAGAACTGCAAGCCAAAGACGGCAACAACTTCAATAAAACTTCAAATGAGAAGGAACAAGCCAACTGAGGAAAGCAAATGAAAAGCCACGTCCGACACCTAATCTAGTCTTCGACGTCTTCTCACCAACGCGGAGCTAAGTGCTGCCACTGGGCGTGGGAGGGAGCCCCAGGGCCTGAGGCCGGCGCTCCTGAGACTCCGGGGCATGTACAACCCCAACTCATTATTACGTGAGAGTGTCACGGGCGGCGAGCTTCACAGGCATTGGCCTTCTTCACAGCCTCTGGGCCTTTTCCAAAACGCGATAGCTTCACAGGCACTCGCCTTGCTTCACAGGCTCTGGGACTTTTCCAAAACGCGATAGCTTCACAGGCACTCGCCTTGCTTCACAGGCTCTGGGCCTTTTCCAAAACGCGATAGCTTCACAGGCACTCGCCTTGCTTCACAGGCTCTGGGCCTTTTCCAAAACGCGATAGCTTCACAGGCACTCGCCTTGCTTCACAGGCTCTGGGCCTTTTCCAAAACGCGATAGCTTCACAGGCACTCGCCTTGCTTCACAGGCTCTGGGACTTTTCCAAAACGCGATAGCTTCACAGGCACTCGCCTTGCTTCACAGGCTCTGGGCCTTTTCCAAAACGCGATAGCTTCACAGGCACTCGCCTTGCTTCACAGGCTCTGGGCCTTTTCCAAAATGCGATAGCTTCACAGGCACTCACCTTGCTTCACAGGCTCTGGGCCTTTTCAGGGGTAGAACCTCCGGAGGTGCTGGATGTTCCATGCATTCTGGACCGGCACTCCCTCCTGAGTCTTCAAGTGTGCAGAGCCGGGCCTGGAAACATGAACAACCTTGAACGGGCCCTCCCACATGGGAGAGAGCTTGTGCAGTCCCTCCCTGGAGAGAACCCGCTTGAGCACGAGGTCTCCTACCTCAAGAGTCCTGGGACGAATGTTGCGACAGTGATATCGCCACAACGCTTGTTGATACCTCGCCGCTCGCAGCGTGGCTTCTCAGCGACGTCCCTCCCCCAGCACGAGGTCCATCCCCCGCATGGCGTCCTGCTGCGCCTCGTCGAACGCTAGGACCCCGCGGAGCGACGTCTGACCTCGTGAGGGAGGACCGCTTCCGCTCCGTAGACCAGGAAGAACGGGGTCTCTCCAGTCGGCTTGGTTGCGATGGTGCGGATGGACCACAGCATGGACTGAAGCTCGTCGTACCAACCTCTGCCGCAGGCCTCCAGCTTCTTCTTGAACGTCCTGGTCTTGAGGCCCCTCAGGACCTCCACATTGGCTCGCTCGGCTAGCATATCTGCGTTCCAAGGTTAGCACAGTATGTTTTGAAGAGGTTACTGGTGAACTGCGAACCGTTGTCCGTGATGATGCGATTCGGCACCCCGAACCGGCTCACGATGCCCTTGATGAACTTGATCGCGGAACCCGCGGGAATGGTGCGGACAGCCTCTACTTCAGCCCACTTGGTGAACTTGTCCACGGCAATGTAGAGGTAGCGGTAGCCCCCTGGCGCCCGAGGAAACAGGCCCAAGATGTCCAGCCCCCAGACTGCGAATGGCCACGAAAGGGGGATAGTCTGCAAGCCTCCTGCTGGCTGATGGATCTGCTTGGCGTGGAACTGTCAGGCTTCACAAGCTTTCACTAGTTCAACGGCGTCATTGAGCGCGGTGGGCCAATAAAACCCACTGCGGAACGCCTTGCCGACAAGGGTTTGTGATGATGAATGATGTCCGCAGTCTCCGCCGTGTATATCTTCCAGTAGTTCCTTCCCTTGCTCCTTGGAGATGCAGCGCAGGGATACATCGTTTGGTCGCTTCCGGTAGAGCTCTCCATCTTTGATGCAGTATGCCGTGGCCTGGCGCGCCACTCGCTCTGCTTCCTCCTCCTTCTCTGGCAGGGTCCCTTGCGTTAAGTAGCTCCGGAGCTCCGTGATCCAACATCCCTCCTGAGGTTCCATCATCAGGAGCAGGCGTGCTCCTAAGGCCGGGCCACAAGCCGGAGCTCCCGAGGCAGGTGGTTGAGGGAGCTCCTCCCTGGGCTGAGCCGTGTTTGATAATGACGGTAAGGCTGAAGGCTTGAAGAGCCGCTCCTCGAAAACACCAGGCTCCTGAGGTAACCGCCTGGACGCGCGTTTGGCGATGTCATCGGCTTCCTGATTGGTGCCACGGGGTACATGCTGCAACTCCAACCCCCAGAACTGTTTCTCCATCCTGCGGACCTCTGCAAGGTAGGCCTCCATGTGCTCATCCTTCGGCTCATACACCTTGTTGGAGAAATTGACAAGGAGCTGCGGATCGCCCTTGATGGTGAGGCATTTCACCCCCAGGGCAGCTGCGGCCTTCAAGCCCGCTATTAAACCTTCATACTCCGCTATGTTGTTGGAGACCTTTTCACCTTGCTGGAAACAGAGTTGCACGGCGTAATAGAGCTTGTCCTGGGTGGGCGATATAAGCACCGCCCCAGCCCCAGCGCCGTGTCTGGAGAACGCCCCATCGAAGTACATGACCCAGCCTTCTGGCACCTCGCTTCCCGGGGACAGGGACCGGTCCTCGTCGGCCTTGAGGCCCGGCGCCTCCGTCCATTCTACCACAAAATCCGCCAACACTGCTCCCTTGATGACTCTGGTCATGCTGAATTCGAGCTGAAACGCTTGCAGCTCTATGTTCCACTCAGCGACCCTCCCAGCTGAATTGGGGCTCCTGAGCACCCTCTCCAGGGGGTATGACGAGATGAACTTGATGGGGTGACCCTGGAAATAGTGCCGCAGCTTGCGTGAAGCCACCAGTAGCGCGAGGAGGAGTTTCTGAGGCATGGGGTACCGTGCTCTTGCATCCCGCAGCACTGTGCTGACGAAGTACACTGGGTGCTCAACGAGGTGGAGTGCGTCAGTGCTGGTGGCTCCTTTCGGAGACCGCGGCGCCTCTTGAGGCAACGAGGCCTCCTGAGACTGGCCATGTGGAAGAGGGGCCTCTTCCGCCTCTGGTGTGCCCCTCTGCGGCGGCTGATCCTCCTCAGCCGCGGTGGCGGTTTCTGTAGGCTTTCCTTGTCCCTATTCTTCCTTGTCCCGGGCTGCTGCCGTGGTTTTGATTCGGCGCTCCTCTCTGACTGCCACCAAGGCTGCGCTGGCGGAGTAGGGAGTGGCGGCGAGGTAAAGCACCAGGGGCTCCTGAGGGCGCGGAGCCACCATGACCGGTGGGCTGGTCAGGTATCTCTTGAGATCCTGGAACACCTTGTCGGCCTCTTCAGTCCACTCGAAGGGCCCCTTTTTCTTCATTAGCTAGAAAAAGCGTAGCGCTTGCTCCCCCAACTTGGAGATGAAGCGCCCTAGCGTGGTCACGCGCCCCGTGAGCTTCTGCATTTCTCTGAGGGTCTTCGGTGGGCTCATGTCTTCCACTGCCTTGACCTTCTCTGGGTTAGCCTCGATGCCCCGGTGAGACACGAGGAATCCCAAGAGCTTGCCCGATGGGACTCTGAACACACACTTCTCTGGGTTGAGCCGTAGGTTCACTGCGTTGAGGCTCGCGAAGGTTTCCTCCAGGTCTTGTATCAAGGTCCTGGCCTCCCGAGATTTTACCACGATGTCATCGACGTAAGCTTCAACATTCTTCTCGAGCTGCGGGCCCAAGGTAATATGCATCAGCCGCTGAAAGGTCGCCCCTGCGTTATGTAGCCCGAATGGCATGCAGGTGTAGCAGTACACCCCACACGGGGTTAGGAAGGCTGTCTTCTCGACGTCTTCTCGACGTCTTCTACCGCCATCTTGATCTGGTGATACCCAAAGAAGGCATCCATGAAGCATAACAGGTCGCATTCCGCAGTGGAATCAATGATCTGGTCGATGCGGGGGAGCGGGAACGGATCTTGCGGGCACGCTTTGTTGAGGTTGGTGAAGTTGACACAAATGCGTTCCTTCCCTCCCTTCTTCGGCACAACGACAGGGTTGGCCAACCAATCTGGGTATCGGACCTCGCGAATGACCCCAGCGGCCTCTAATTTGCGGGTCTCTTGGACGATGAAGGCCTGCTTTTCTGTGGACTGCCGCCTGGCCTTCTGCTTCACAGGGCGCACGTTGGGGCACACGTTGAGGTGATGCTCGATTACACACCTGGGGATCCCTGCCAACTGGTCTGGCTCCCAAGCGAATACCTTCTTGTTTGCGCGCAGGAACCCGACCAGGGCCTCCTCCTGCTCGGGTTTGAGGTGGGCGCCTATGGTGAAAGTGGCGTCGGTGGACCCGTCCTCATCGACGGGTATCTGCTTGGTTTCTGCCTTGTCTTGGGTGAACAACTTCTTCTTCTTGGCGGGCGCAGCCCCCTTGGGCCCGGGGGCCTCCAAGTCGGCAGGCTATGCCGACGCTGCCATCTTGAAGACGAGCTTGAGCACCCGCAGAGCGTCACCGGTATCCCCGTGCACGGTGAGGACACCGCTGCTCCCGGGCATCTTCATGAGGTTGTACGCCGAGTGCGTTGCGGCCATGAACTGGGCCAGCACTGGGTAGCCGAGGATGGCGTTGTAGGGGAAGCCGATGGGGGCGATGTCGAAGTCAACCAGCTCCATGCGGAAGTTGTCGTAGGTGCCGAAGGTCACTGGGAGCCGGATCTGTCCCAAGGAGCTGGACGACTTGCCCCCAATGCCTGAGAAGGGCCGACTGGGTTGCAGCCATTCCAGGGGTATGCGGAGGAGGTTGAAGGCCTCGACCGAGAGCATGCTGAGGCCCGCGCCGCCATCAATGAGGGTTCTGGTGACGGCCACCTGGCAGATGGTGGGGGTGCACAACATGGGGAGCGCGCCCGAGCAGGCCGAGTTGGAGGGGTGGTCCTCTGAGCTGAAGGTCGGGCCGGTCTCGGGCGCCGCCCGATCCAGGGGATCCCCCTGCCGCGTGGAAGCGGCGCTGACCCGGCGGATGAACGGCTTGACGCGGTGACTTGTGGGCGGCGCCTGTGAGTCGCCCAGGAGGGCCGCAACGACCGGGGGTGTTGGTGTAGCGCAATGGGATGGCGCAGGAGAGCCCCCTGCGGCGCGGACGAGCTCGGCGACGCGGTCGAGCCATTCCTCGTAGACGTTGTCGGCGGGACGGCAGCGCAGGAGCTCGTTTGCCGCGATGAGTGCAGCCCAAGCCTCCATGGGCGCGCGAAGCGCGCGAGACGAAGATCCAGCTGGGGCAAGCGAGGGAGTTGCGGTGCGGCCGTCTTGCCGCATGGACGGATGCTAAGACGATGCTTGCTGCTTGTCCCCCGCCGGGCCGGTGGCAGCGTTGACGGCAGGTGACGGGGAACGGCGAGGACGCCCGCCGACAGGGGCCGTCTGGGTGACGTGGGAAGCGAGGGCGGCCCGGCGCTCCGCGCGGGCCCGACGAGCGTCAGACATGAGCGCGATGGTCGGAGGAGAACGGGGTGGTGGAAGACGAATTCCGGCGTACCCCTACCTGGCATGCCAAATGTCGGATTTCGGGTTCCGGCAGACCCTTGAGGTTCGAACACTGGGGTGCACGCGGAGATTTTGCCTCCTACCTACCTGCACCCCTCCGCCACGCTAGGATCAAAACTATGGGAAGAACAGCACAAGAGACACAGGGTTTATACTGGTTCGGGCCACCGTTGTGGTGTAATACCCTACTCCAGTGTGTGGTGTGGTGGATTGCCTCTTGGGCTGATGATGGTGAACAATACAAGGAAGAACAGCCTCGCGAGGGTCTATTCTTGGCTGGGGCGATGAGCTACTGGGAGGAGTTCAGCCACCTTTCTCTCTCTCTCTCTCTCTCTCTGCTTCTAACCTTTCTAACGAGCCTCTTCCTTCCTACCTCCCAACCCCTTTGCTCTGTGGGTGGCTGGTCCTATTTATAGAGGCCCTGGTCCTCTTCCCAAATATCGAGCGGGAAGGGAGCCAACAATGGCGGGCTAATTTGAAAGGGGATAGCAAGTATCAGCTATCCTGACAAAAGTAGTCTTCGCCTGCGCAAAGCTCTGGTGATGACGCCGTCTTGGGCTCCACGGTGACCTCCGTCTCGTAGTCCTCCTGGTCTTGGTCTTGTTGCACCGAAATGGCAACCTTTGCCTGATGCCTCGGTACTCTGCGGCTGCGCTTGCCCCCTTTGCACCAAAGAGGAAAGGAGGACGCTGCGCGGGCTGGCACCCGCCTGGCGCCCTGAGTCATCATGGCTTGCGTCACGGGCACCTCGCGAGGTACCCCGCCTTGATCTCTCCGCCTCCTTGTGAGCCTGCCTGATGAGGTCGTGCCTGAGGAGGCTCCGCGTTGTCCGCCCCGCGAGGCTTGGCCCCTCGCGAGGCTCTTGAGTTTGTGTTGGTGAAGATGGGCCGTGCTGGGCCCCCCTTTGAGCCACGCCGCAGGCCGCAGGCAGGCAAGTCTGGGGACCCCCGTTCCCAGAACGCCGACAGACAAAGCTTCGGCTGATACTACGTCATCGAGGCCCATAACTATTCTCGCGTGGTGGTTAGTGCGTAAAGGCCAAAGGCCAACTCAAAACAAATACCCAAACCATAGTGTATTATTAGCTTGCGGAGACGAGCATATACTCATGATCGATGTGACCTCGTCACCCTGTCTCATGGACTTACGGCAAGGGCCCAGAATGCCCGACCGTGCCACGTAATTATCTTGCGGGTGCTCTCCGGGCCCGCCCGACTTTCAAAAAGGTCTCAAGTAAAGTCAAGGTAAGCATGTGTCCAAACATCAAGGGGAAAACCCGAGGAATCACCCTCGGTGGATTCCACTCGATGTAATCATCAAGGTGAACGTATGTGGAACCACCCTCGAGGTTCACACTTGAGGGGTTGCACGACATAGTCGTATCGGGAGTGGTAAAGGAGGAATCACCCTCGATGACCACGACCGAATAGCTACACTACAGAGTCATCACCAGGAGTGCGTTATGAGGTGTCACCCTCATCACTCGATAGTAGCTCTGCAGAGTCGAGCAACAAAAGGGGCGTGATGTGATGTGAGGTGTCAGGCTCTGGTCGTCGATCACGTTGATCGAGTCATTGATGATGAAGTAGGGGAAACAAGGACAAGGTGGGGGTCATTGATGGATCACTAACCAACCTATACTAAGCAGTTTAGGATAAGCAGGTAAGGTACAACAGCAGGTACAAAAGCAGGCTACGCATCAGAATAGGAGCAAAAAATTACAGTAGCAAAATCTAATGCAAGCATGAGAGAATGGAAAGGGCGATATCAGGATGATCAAAGGGGGGGCTTGCCTGGTTGCTCAGGCGAGAAGGAGGGGTCGTCGACGTAGTCGATCACCGGGGCCTCAACAGCATCTCGGGGTCTACCAGAGAGAAGAGGGGGAAGAAATAGTAAATATAGAGCACACAAATGCAACACTATGCATGACAAGACAATAAGCAGCGCTAGGGGTGTTCTAACGCGGTGCTACAGGATACCATCGAAGGGGGGAACATCTGGGAATGTTTTCCCAAAGTTTGGCATTTTCGGACAGATGGAACGGAGGGGAAAGGTTCGATGTTCGATATTCTAGGGACGTGTGGCGGATGAACGACCCGCGCATTCGGATTCGTCTCGTCATTCTGAGCAACTTTCATGTATAAAACCTTTTCATCCGAGCTATGGATTATTTTATATGAATTTCTAAAGTTTTAACAATATTTTGAAATTATTATTAATTCAAATAAAAGGTGAAATTGTTATGTGCGGTCGGCAGAGTGTACACAACAGGGCCACCAGAGGCTGACAATGGGCCCAGGGAGTCCCAGTTGACCAGTCAACGTTTGACTGACTAGTGAACAGGGGGTGGGGCCCCCTGTCATGGACTCATTAGCTAATTACCAGTTAATTAAGTAGTTAACTAAGATAATTATGTTAATTAATTAACCTACTAATTAATTAATTATCTTTACTTATTTATTTATTTTTTAATAAAAGGGGCATGGGGCCCCACTGGGTAGTGGCCCAGGGCATCGCGGGCGACGACATGCTACCTCTTGAGCATGCGTTGGTTTTCCCTTGAAGAGAAAAGAGTGATGCAGCAAAGTAGTGTAAGTATTTTCCTTACTTTTTGAGAACCAAGGTATCAATCCAGTAGGAGAAAATGCACAAGTCACCTAGTACCTGCACAAACAATCAAGAACCTTGCAACCAACACGATAAAGGGGTTGTCAATCCCTTCACGGTCACTCGCAAAAGTGAGATCTGATAAAGATAGTAAAATAAATATTTTTGGTATTTTTGTTGTATAGATTGGAAAGTAAAGATTGCAAAATAGTAAACGAGATGCGATTTAAATAAAAGAGATGCAATATAATAAGAAAGAGACCCCAGGGCCATAGGTTTCACTAGTGGCTTCTCTCAAGATAGCATGTATTACGGTGGGTGAACAAATTACTGCCGAGCAATTGATAGAAAAGCGCATAGTTATGAGAATATCTAGGCAATGATCATGAATATAGGCATCACGTCCGTGTCAAGTAGATCGAAACGATTCTGCATGTACTACTATTACTCCACACATCGACCGCTATCCATCATGCATCTAGAGTATTATGTTCTTAAGAACAGAGTAACGCATTAAGCAAGATCACATGATGTAGAGGGATAAACTCAAGCAATATGATATAAACCCCATCTTTTTATCCTCGATGGCAACAATACAATACAATACATGCCTTGCTGCCCAACTGTCACTGGGAAAGGACACCGCAAGATTGAACCCAAAGCTAAGCACTTCTCCCATTGCAAGAAAGATCAATCTAGTAGGCCAAACTAAACCGATAATTCGAAGAGACTTGCAAAGATATCAAATCATGCATATAAGAATTCAGAAAAGAACCAAAAAAATATTCATAGATAATCTTTTTCATAAACCCACAATTCATCATATCTCGGCAAACACACCGCAAAAGAGTATTAATTACATCGAATAGATCTCCAAGAACATCGAGGAGAACTTTGTATTGAGAATCAAAGAGAGAGAAGAAATCATCTAGCTAATAACTATGGACCCGAAGGTCTGTGGTAAACTACTCACGCTTCATCGGAGAGGCTATGATGTTTGTCGTGGTGGGCGCTCGGCAGATGCCATGAGATGGCTAAAGAGAGGAGGAGGCTTGAGGGCACTGGTGGGCTCCAGAGGCGAGGTCGGCATGAGCGAGCGCGGGACGCAAGACATACCCAGGTTCGGGGCTCTCCGGAGAGATAAAACCCCTAGTCCTGCCGAGTGTGGTTTATATGTAACAGTACAAAGTTGCTCCTAGAGCTGCATGGAGGGAGAAGGAGGTCCGGCCAAGGCTTAGGCTGCTCCCTCTCCTCGGATGTTGCTTTGTGTGTGATCGATTGTGTGAAATGAAGTGGGTTCTGCCCGTATGCGAGGGGGCTCTTGGGGGGTTTTATAGGTCAACCCCCCAGGGGTACAAGGGTAATATTACAAGGCCGTAGGTCCGGGTTGTCAGTTTCCAGGAACCCGGTGCTGGGACTCGCCGGGTACTAGGGCTCACTGGGTTCTCCGGGCGTGGGCCTCATGTGCTTAGGGGGCATTGTGTGCCATCTTGTTGATCGTCAGGGCATGGCCGGGCTGAGTCGGCTACAGTGGCCCTCCGTCAGGTCGCCGCTTGCGGGCGTCATTGGTCACGCCGGGACACTGTTGCCACGCCCGACCTAGTCAGTGGGTAGGCGTAGGGCACTATAGCCATGCCGGCCCTAGTCAGCGGGTAGGTGGAGGGCACTGTTGCCTCGTCCGGCTGACCAGAGGCATGGGCGGGGTACTGTGGCGTTGATCATTAGCTGGCGGAGACTCGTCCCATCGTACGGTTGGTATGGGACGGTCGCTGACCCTTGGCCGGGTTTGGAGAACACGCCAAGGGCGGGGCTGGCTTGCTGGAGAAGTCTTGAGCTTGGTTGTTGGGGCCGAGTTGAGGAGCCTGGCCGGGTCGTCCTGCTTGGCCGGATTGAGGGACCTGGCCGAGTCGAGCAACTCGGCCAAGGTCGGGCCGGATTGAGGGGCGAAGCTGGCCCCGTTGTTTTTGAAAAGGATCCGGGTTCCGTTGCCTGCCTGGGGGTCATCCCCCCGACAGTAGTCCCCGAAGCTGTGAAGGTTCGCCGTCTTCGGGTGGTGGGCCTTTGCAGATTTCCCCTTGTGCAGAGGCAAACTTGGTGACCATCGGGTCCGGAAACACCCATTGTGTGTCAGCTTTCGGAAGCCGGATCCCGACGTCTTGGTCACGACGAGAAACCGAGGGGCTCGACGAATCTCGAGCAATCTCTTGGGCTTCACGCGGCCGGCACGTGGCGCCTGGGAGCCGGAAGGGCCTGACAGGCCACGCACGTGATAGGACGGGGCGACGCTCTGGGGCCCGCCACTGCACGCCCTCGGCCCACGCGCGTGGATTTATTGCGGCGTCCGCAGGTCAGTTGCTATTCTCCGGGCAGTTATTGCATGCGTACGTGCGCACTTATTGCGGGGAAGTGGGAGGGGCGAGCGCAGACAATCCCACTTCCCCACGTTTCGAATCATGGCCTATAAATTGGGGGCAAGGGGGGGGGCAGCGGAGATCACTCACGCTCGCGCACCCTTGCCTCTTCGTCCTCCCTCTACTTTCGACAGTCGCCGCCAGCTGAGACGCCCGTCGTTCCGAGCAGAGCTTTCCTGCCATCTTCCTTTCCCCTTTCTTCTTCCTCTTCGTGCGCGGGACGGTGGCGTTGCCGTCAGGGTCGTGGAGGGGCTCGACCATCACCCTTGATGACATCACCTACCTCCGCGACACTAGGCGCCTGCCGAGGGTGGAGGAGGTTGAGGCTCGCCTCCCACAAGGCGAGCGGGAGCCGCGGCCCAGAGGATCAGAGCGGATGGTCTTCCAGCCGCACTTCAAGCGCGGGTTCGGGCTGCCCGCGAGCGGCTTCTTCTGTGAGTTTCTGGAGTTCTTCTGGCTCCAGCCTCATCACCTTGGCACCGGCGCGATCGTGCAACTGTCCGGCTTCGTCATCCTCTGCGAGGGGTACCTGGGGGTCGAGCCTTTGATCGACCTCTGGGTGCGCTTCTTCTCTCTGAAGCAGCAGGGACCGAAGGCCGGGGAGATGTCCGAGTGTGGGACAGCCGTCATCACCAAGTGGTCGGACACCGACTGCTCGAAGATGCCGCTGGAGGATTCCGCCAAGAAATGGCAGAATTCCTTCTTTTACGTCCGCAGCGTCGGCGACGACCGCATCAATCTTCCATTGTTCATCAACTCGCCGCCGTGGGGGAAGCTGAACTGGGGGTACTACCCCAAGGACCCATCACAGGAGGTGCTCAACCTGTGCGAGCGGGTGTCAGTGATGAAGGAGCAAGAGGGGCTCACCGGCACCGACCTCATCACCGCCTTCATCGTCCGGCGAGTGTTGCCACTGTAGCGGCGCAGCCACCTCATCGGCCAGATGGCCGGCCTCCAAGATCCCAACCGCATGGCGAATACGCGGTTGGCGGCGGACCAGATCGTGCATCGGTTTAACGATATCTCCAAGGCCAACTTGGGGGTCGACTGGGCGTTCGGGAAGGCCCCGTAGAGCCGCGTGAACCCGGCACCGTTGGTGAGTCCCTGGTCTCCGTACTTCGCTGCTGCTTATCTTCTCGTTCGTCCTGACGCGACATGGGAGGTGCTTCTGAATGCCATCCGGCACTCTTATGACCGGGCGCGGGCGCAGGTGGTGCGGGACACCTCGGAGGAGCCCGAGGCCCAAGACGGAGCGGAGGCAGCCGCCGATGCGGGGGCAGGGCGCCGAGAAGGTGAGCCTTGTTTACACTCCTTGAGTTGCCGGTCAAAGGACGGCTTCAGAAACGTTGATGCGAGCTATTGAAGCAGCGGCGTCGGGTGGAGGAGGCGGTGGCGCGGCTGGAGCCGGGTCGTCTCAGGGGGCGGGGACGATGCGGCGCCTGCACGGGAAGGATATCGCCCCGCCGCGGGCCCCAGTCGTGAAGCGCGCGGTGGACCCGGCTGGAGGCGTGAAGCCGCCCGCCAAGAGAAGGCGCGGTGCTCCGCAGGAAAGGGCGGCGAGGCCCGAAGTTCCGGTGGTGCCGGGGTAAGTGACTTCTTGTGCCCAAGCAGAGTTGCCGAGCGGCCCTGCTCGACCCGGCGTAACCATTTTTGTCTTGTCCTTCAGGTCGTCGATTTCGCTGGTGCTATCGGCGGAGGAGGCTGCGTCTGTCGAGGGCACCGCGTTCTAGAGGAGCCGATCCGGCGCCGCCGACTGGGATGAGGACGGGGACGGGGATGAGGCACCGGAGGATTCGGACCTCGGCCTGGACCCGGCTGACGCCGAGGGCCTGGCCTGGCGGGATCGGAACCGGGCCGAGGCGGAGCTGGTGGCGGTGTCGACCCAGGCCTGGGTCAGAGCCGCGACGGCATGGGCGCAAGCCGGCGTGGCCGGAGATGCCGGCGGGGACGATGGCGGCGACGGCGGTCTTTGTGCCGGCGTCGGCAAGGGAGCACGACCAAGGCGGCCGTGCAGATGCGATGGACCTCGACCGGGAGGTCGTGGTTGTTGAGGAAGGCACCCCACCGCGGACCAACGTGGTCGAGCGGGAGGGGGACGATGGAGGTGGCGGCGATGCCATCTTGGAGGAGGCGGCGCGGGCGGCGCCGGAGGGGGCACCCGGGCGTCGGCGAACGAGGCGCCGCTGGTGGTGGAGCCTCAAAACGCTCCACCCAACGAGCCGGCGTCGGTGCCGGGGAGGGCGTTGGAGAAGGCGCCGGCTTCAGGGAGGCGGCCAGCGAAGGGCACGCCGTGACGATCAGGGCCGGAGGACGCCGAGCCGCCGAGCCGCGGGCGTCACGGAGCGAGACCAGCGAGGTCCCTTTCGGACCTTTGACCCAGGAGGAGACGATAATGGCCACCGTAACTCGTCGCCTGCGAGGGTGGACGGACCGGATCCAGGCCTTCGCCTAGGCCGAGGTTGAGGCGACGCAGGATCTGGAGCGCGCCGTCTTCGTAAGTTTCCGTCCGCACTCTGTTTTTTTCTTTTTCCGTTGTTTTCCTCTTCGTGGGGGCGTGTCAGCACACCCACTGGGTGTAGCCCACTGGGTGTAGCCCCCGTGAAAGCGCTGATTGTTTCTTCTTGTAGCAACTTGACTCCTACCGGGTCAACGTCTTCAACCGGCTCCTTGAGACGCATCGGCGTCTCAAGGAGGGGCTCGCCGCCAAGGAGGAGGAGCTCCGCGTCGCGACAGGTATTTCTTTTTCACGCTTTTTTAGTGGGGACGCGCTAGCGCACCCACTGGGTGTAGCCCCCGAGATTCGGGCCAACTGCGTGGCAGTTGGGTCGAATCTTAATACAGTACTTTGTCGCTGAGTTTTTCTTCTGCAGCCGAGGTGCTATCTTGGAGGACCCGGCAGATTCGGGCCAGTTTTCGCTATGACCGGCTTGTCGCGGACGTCGGCCGGCTTGGGGCCGAGGTGGAGGCGGCGAGGGCGGAGGCGACGGGAGCCCAGCAGGTGCTTGACGAGGCCAGCCGGCTACGGGAGCAGCTGGCGGGCGACAGGAGTCGGCTTGAGGCCGAGGTGGAGCGGCTCAAGGCGGAGGCCGCCAAGGTCATGGAGGTGCAGCTGGCCCTTGCCGACGTGGACCAGCAGCGCGACAAGTTGGCCGACGACAAGGGGTAGCTCCAGGCCGAGGTTGAGCGTGTGAAAGCGCTAGTGGCCATGGCGGAGGAGACCCGGTGATACGTCTCCAACGCATCTATAATTTTTTATTGTTCCATGCTATTATATTATCTGTTTTGGATGTTTATGGGCTTTATTATACACTTTTATATTATTTTTGAGACTAACCTATTAACCGGAGGCCCAGCCCAAATTGTTGTTTTCTTGCCTATTTCAGTGTTTCGAAGAAAAGGAATATCAAATGGAGTCCAAACGGAATGAAACCTTCCGGAGAGTTATTTTTGGAACGAAAGCAATCCAGGAGACTTCGACTATACGTCAGGGAAGCTTCGAGGTGGCCACGAGGCAGGGAGACGCGCCTGCCCCCCTGGGCGCGCCTCCACCCTCATGGGCCCCTCGTGGCTCCCCTGACCGACTTCTTTCGCCTATATATATAACCCTAAAAACTTCAGGGAGCGGAATAGATCGGGTGTTCCGCCACCAGAGGCCTCCGTAGCCGCCGAAAACCAATCTAGACCCATTCCGGCACCCTTCCGGAGGGGGGGATCCCTCTCGGTGGCCTTCTTCATCATCCCGGCGCTCTTCATGACAAGGAGGGAGTACTTCTCCCTCGGGGCTGAGGGTATGTACCAGTAGCTATGTGTTTGATCTCTCTCTCTCTCTCTCTCTCGTGTTCTTGAGGTGGTACGATCTTGATGTATCGTGAGCTTTGCTATTATAGTTGGATCTTATGATGTTTCTCCCCCTCTACTCTCTTGTGATGAATTGAGTTTTCCCTTTGAAGTTGTCTTATCGGATTGAGTCTTTAAGGATTTGAGAACACTTGATGTATGTCTTGCATGTGCTTATCTATGGTGACAATGGGATATCATGTGATCCACTTGATGTATGTTTTGGTGATCAACTTGAGAGTTCCCTCGTGAACTTATGCATAGGGGTTGGCACACGTTTTCGTCTTGACTCTTCGGTAGAAACTTTGGGGCACTCTTTGAAGTTCTTTGTGTTGGTTGAATAGATGAATCTGAGATTGTGTGATGCATATCGTATAATCATACCCACGGATACTTGAGGTGACATTGGAGTATCTAGGTGACATTAGGGTTTTGGTTGATTTGTGTCTTAAGGTGTTATTCTAGTATGAACTCTATGATAGATTGAACGGAAAGAATAGCTTCGTGTTATTTTACTATGGACTCTTGAATAGATCGATCAGAAAGGATAACTTTGAGGTGGTTTCGTACCCTACAATAATCTCTTCGTTTGTTCTCCGCTATTAGTTACTTTGGAGTGACTCTTTGTTGCATGTTGAGGGATAGTTATATGATCCAATTATGTTATTATTGTTGAGAGAACTTGCACTAGTGAAAGTATGAACCCTAGGCCTTGTTTCAACACATTGCAATACCGTTTGTGCTCACTTTTATCATTAGTTACCTTGCTGTTTTTATATTTTCAGATTACAAAAACCTATATCTACGATCCATATTGCACATGTATCACCATCTCTTCGCTGAACTAGTGCACCTATACAATTTACCATTGTATTGGGTGTGTTGGGGACACAAGAGACTCTTTGTTATTTGGTTGCAGGGTTGCTTGAGAGAGACCATCTTCATCCTACGCCTCCCACGGATTGATAAACCTTAGGTCATCCACTTGAGGGAAATTTGCTACTGTCCTACAAACCTCTGCACTTGGAGGCCCAACAATGTCTACAAGAAGAAGGTTGTGTAGTAGACATCACCCGGCAGGGGGAGACCTGGCTCCGGGAGGAGGCCGTGAAGGCGGCCGAGGACAAGGACGCCGAGCTGAAGGTGGCCCTTGCCAAGGTCGCCGACCTGGAGAAGGCGCTGGATGAGCACGACCGCACCATCTCCTGGGAGCGGCGCGGTACGTTGCTCGAAGCGCAGCACCTGGAAGAGTCCTTATCCAGTAAGTGCTTTTGTTTGGTTTTGTTGTTGCTGCCGGGTTGGGACTCTGGCCTCTCTTCCTTAGTAGTTTTCTTCTGACTTGCTTTTCTTCTTGTGAGGGACCTTCCCGGAGACGCTCCCACTGGCGAAGGATGCTGTTCGCTTTCAGCGAGACCCGCAGGGAGTCGTGGGCTCTGGGACTGACCCGATTGTGGCCTGGACCTTCCCGGAGATCGTGACCGCCGCCTAGACCCGCCTGTGGGTCCTGAGCGACCAGATGGGGCGGCTTTCTCAGGTCGGCGCGGTGATGACGGTGGCCCTCTGGCCGGGTTCCATTGCGCCGGGCAGCTTCACGCGGCTGGCGCGTTGGTTGGAGACGGGCCCAGACCGTCTTCACGAGTGGCGGGTCTCCGCCGCTCACGCCGGCGCCAATATGGCGCTTCGGTTCATGTTGTTGTGGCATCCGGACTTGGCGGTGGATGCGTTGATGGGCCAGCGAGCCGGCTCGGAGAGCTAGCTGCAGGCGGAGGCTGGCTGGATTGCCGCCCGGGCCAGCTATATCACCGGATTCACTTTCCACGATGAGTTCCAGCCGGAGCGGGTGGAGGATGGTGGCGTTGTGCCTGGTGAGGACTACGGCCTTCTTCCGGATGACCCGGAGGGTAGCTCTGAGGAGACGGGCGTCTATGCAGACGTCGAGGAGGAGGATACCGGCACCTCTGCAGACCCGGCGGCTGCGCCCTCTGGCAGAGGCGATGCCTGATTTCTTACTTGTAGAAAATTTCTGTTAGGTAGCAGGTCCACCCTCCCACTGGGGGTTGATTGGGTGTAATGAGTAATTGCCTTGGGCCTGTTTAAATTTATGTTGTATGAGCTGTGTGAATGTTTGCGCCTTTGCTTCTCGTTTTTTGGAGTTGTTTTCTTACGACTTCCTCCTTTGGGTTTCACCCCCGCGAGTCTGACGGCCAGGGCCCTGGTCCGTGACAAGGGGTTCGGCCTTTGAGAGGGACGCGCGGTACTTGGGCTTTTGAAACGTTGAGCGTGAGCGAAACACCCACTGGGCCGGCTGGCGGTAATCCGGCGGGCCGGGTTGGCGAGCAGCCGGTCGTGTGGTAGCTTAAAGTGGTGCGGCCGGGTCGAGCGATCCGGCGACATGCAGAAACTTCGTGGATGCCTTCGCCTTTGCTTTTTGTTTTTAGGGCCATTTTCTTGTAACTCTCCCTCTTTGGGCCTCCCCCTACGAGTCTGACGGTGAAGGATTTGGTCCATGACAAGGGGTTCGGTTTTTGAAAGGAGTGTTCAATACTTGGTCTTTCAAAACGTTGCGCGCGAGCGTAACACCCACTGGGCCGGCTGGCGGCCATCCGGCGGGCCGGGTTGGCGGCAGCTGGCCGTGCAGTAACTTAAGGCGGCGGGACCGGGTTGGGCGACCCGACGGCTCTTGACTTAGTGTTCGTGGCGCGCTGTTGATTTTATTCTCATGCGCTTGCCAGCCCGCAGTTGAAGCCGGATCTGCAGCTTAGGGCGAAGCGAGAAGCTATGGCGATCCAACGTGTTTGAGAAACGCTAAGAAAAAAACGGCGAGTGGCCAAGCCGGCCAGCCCCCGAGCCCTCGGGTTGAGCGAATCGACCCGGCGGCCGGGTTCGAATTAAATTTTTAAAGTGATGTGCGAATGTAGAGACACGATAGCTTGTTCTCAAAAGGGGCAGCCCCCGAGCGTCGTTCGGGGACCCCATAGTTACAAAAGACGGTGGTACATACATGTTTATAGATAACTGTAAAACGGGCGGAGTAGCTCCGCGTTCCATGGCCGGGTTGTTTCTTCGCCGGTTGTGTCTCTCTTGTGCTTGTTCGACTTGCGGGCGTCAATGAGGTGGTAGGCATTGCGATCGCATAGGGCCTTGCTGATGATGAAGGGGCCCTCCCATGGGGAGGACAGCTTGTGCTGGCCCGTCTGCTGCTGGATGAGTCGGAGGATGAGGTCTCCCTCTCGAAAGGCGAGGGGCTTGATCTTCTTGCTGTGGTAGTGCCTTAGTCCTTGCTGGTAGATGGCTGAGCGAGTGAGCGCTAGGAGACGCGCTTCTTCGAGCAAGTCGACGCTGTCTTTGTGTGCTTCTTTTGCTTCGGCTTCTGTGTACATCGTGACGCGCGGCGAGTCGAACTCGACGTCGGTCGGGATGACGGCTTCTGCTCCGTAGACGAGGAAGAACGGGGTGAACTCGGTCGACCGGTTAGGCGTGGTGCGGAGACTCCAGAGAACAGCCGGCAATTCGTCGAGCCAGCTGCCGGGGGAACGGACGAGTGGCTCGACGAGCCGCGGCTTGATGCCGGATAGGATGAGGCCCTTGGCCCGTTCGACCTGGCCGTTGGACTGCGGATGAGAAACAGAGGCCAGGTTGAGGCGGATGCCGGAGACGGAGCAGTACTGCGCGAGCGCGCCCTTGGCGAAGTTGGTATCGTTGTCCGTGATGATGTTGTTCGGCATGCCATAGCGTACCGCGGTATCTTTGATAAATCGAACGGCTGTTGGACCGTCCATCTTCTTGATCGGCCTTGCCTCGATCCACTTGGTGAATTTGTCCACTACCACCAGCAAGTGCGTCATGCCGCCTCGAGCGGTCTTGAAAGGTCCCACCATGTCGAGCCCCTAGACCGCAAAGGGCCAGGCGATCGGGATGGCCCGGAGTGCCGACGCCGGCTGGTGGCTACGCTTGCTGAAGCGTTGGCATCCCTCGCACTTGAGGACGAGCGACTCAGCGTCTTCGAGGGCTGTGGGCCAATAGAAACCATGGCGGAAATCCTTGGCCACCAGGGATCGCGAGGCGGCGTGGTGCCCGCACTCGCCTTGGTGTATGTCAAGGAGGATCTCAATGCCCTTGTCCCGCTTGACGCAGCGCTGGAACGCGCCGGTGGAGCTGCGCTTGACGAGCTCGTTGTTGATGATGTTGTAGGCGGACTATTGGCGCTGTACTTGCCGAGCTTCGGTCTCGTCTATGGGGAGGACCCCATTCTGTAAGAACTCCGAAATGGGCAGGGACCAGGATGGTGCCGCGACCCCGGTGAGGACTACCATGACGACGGGTTCCAAGGTGGCAGCCCCCGAGCCGGGTTCAGCGGCCCCAGGGCCGGGTTGGGGTGTGGTCGGGTTGGCTGGAGCAGTCCTTGGGCCGGGTTGAGGCGTGGCCGGCTCGGTTGGAGCAGTCCTAGGGCCGGGTTGAGGCATGGCCGAGTCGGCTAGAGCAGTCCCCGGGCCGGGTTGAGGCATGGCCAGGTCAGTTGGAGCAGTCCCCGGGCCGGGTTAAGGTGTGGCCGGGTCGTCCGGGACATGGATGGACTCGGAGTCCAGAGACGGCTTGACGGACGGCTTGTGCAGGTGCTTGAGGGAGACGCCGGACGGAATGGACTGCCGGGACGAGGCGATCTTGGCGAGCGTGTCGGCTGCCTCATTCGCCACACGCGGGACATGGAGGAACTCGCAGCCCTCGAAAAACCCGGACAGCTTCTGGATGAGGAAGCGATAGCTTGCCATGTTGGAGTCGTGGGCGTCCCACTCGCCGGAGCACTGTTAGACGACCAGGTCCGAGTCGCCGAAGCATAGGATTCGCCGGATGCCGAGTTCCTTGGCAAGCCGGAGGCTGTGCACAAGGGCTTCATACTCGGCGACGTTGTTGGAGGCGGCGAAGTGGATTTGTAGCGCATACTTGAGCCGGTTGCCCCTAGGGGAGGATAGCACGATGCCAGCCCCCAGGCCGAGTCGCATCTTCAAGCCGTCGAAGTGCATGCGCCAATGCGTCGAGTCCGGCGGCGGCGGCAGGTACTGGGTCTCGGTCCAGTCGACGAGGAAGCCGGCCAAAGCTTGGGACTTGATCATGGTGCAGGGCTCGTAGAGGATGGTGTGGCCGGCTAGCTCGAGCGCCCATTTGGCGACCCAGCCGGAGGCATCCCGGAACCCGATGATCTCACGGAGAGGGGCCGTGCTGACCACGGTGACGACATGCTCTTGGAAGTATTGCTTCAGCTTCTTGGCAGTGAAGTATACGCCGTAACACATCTTCTAGTAGTGCGGGTAGTTCTATTTTGAGGCGGAGAGCACTTCGCTCAAGTAGTAGACGGGACGCTAGACAAATTGAACATTGCCCTTCTCTGGTCGCTCGACCACCATCACCGTGTCGATCGACCGCGAGGTCGCGGTGATATAGAGCAACATCGGCTCCTTCTCAGCTGGGGCAGCCAGGACAGGCATGGTGGAGAGCATGCGCTTGAGATCCCGGAAGGCTTCGTCCACCTGGTCGTTCCACTCGAACGGCGTCGTCTTCCTCATTAGTTGATACAGGGGCAAGGCCCTCTCGCCCAGCCGGTTGAGAAACTGGCTGACCGAGGCCAAGCAGTTGGTGAACTTCTGGACATCGCGCAGCCGAGCCGGCTTGCGCATGCGCTCGATGGTCTTGATCTTCTCTGGGTTCGCCTCGATGCCGTGCTCCGAGACGAGGAAGCCGAGTAGCTTTCCGGCCGGGACACCGAAAATGCATTTCTCCGGGTTGAGCTTGACCTTGTATTCGCGCAGGTTGGTGAAGGTTTCCTTTAAATCGTCGAGTTGCAAGAGGTGTTGCTTGGTCTTCACCACAATTTCATCCACGTAGACGTGGATATTGCGGCCGAGTTGCGGCAGCAGGCAATTCTGCATGCAGCGCTGGAAGGTGGCGCTGGCGTTCTTCAAACCGAACGACATGGTGATGTAGCAATACGCCCCGAAAGGCGTGATGGACGTCTTCAAGGCGTCGGTCGGGTCCAGCTTGATCCGATGATAGCCGGAGTAAGCATCTAGGAAGGACAGGAGCTCGCACCCGGCGGTGGAGTCGATGACTTGGTCGATCCGCGGGAGGGCGAACGGGTCTTTGGGGCAGGCCTTGTTCAGGCTAGTGTAATCAATACACATGCGCCAGGTCTTGTTCTTCTTCAGGATGAGGACTGGGTTGGCCAGCTCCTCAGGGTGAAACACTTCCATGATGAAGCCGGCCACCAAGAGTTTGGCAACCTCTTCACCGATGGTCCTTCTCTTCTTCTTCTTTAAAGCGTCGCAGGGGTTGACGAACAGGCTTGGCATCCTTGCGGACGTGGAGTTTGTGCTCGGCGTACTCCCTCGGGATACCCGGCATGTCCTTGGGGGTCCATGCAAAAATATCCCGATTCTCACGGAGGAAGTCGACGAGCTCGCCTTCCTATTTGTTGTCGAGGCAGGTGCCTACGACAACGTACTTGCTGCAGCTGGGATCCTCCGGGTTCAGCTTCACCTTCTTGGTCTCCTTGGAGGGCTTGAACGCGGCCTCGTCAGCCGGCTCCTCGGTCGGGATCCGGGTGGCCGACGCCTCCTAGGCCAAGGCGACGATCCGGTCGAGTTGGCGCCGCTCCTCGGCTACGACCAGCGATTCGGCTAGCTTGGCGCCGTCTTGGGCACATTCTAGGGACTTGCGGTAGTCGCCGGCGATGGTGATGAGGCCCTTTGGACCCGACAGCTTCATCTTCAGGTAGGCATAGTGGGGGACCGCCATGAACTTGGCGAGCACGGGCCTACCCAGCAGCGCGTGGTACGCACTGGACAGGTCCACTACCTCGAACCAGATCGGCTCGCGTCAGAAGTGGCTGCTATCGCCGAATAGGACGTCAGCCGGATCCGGCCGATCGGAGAGCAGGAGAGGTCGGGTACGATGCCATGGAAGATCGCCCGGTCGGCTCTAGGTCCTTGGCCTCGAGGCCGAGCTTGGTCATGGTGTCGCGATAGAGAATGTTGATGCTGCTGCCGCCATCGGCGAGAACCCGGGAGAACTTGCTCATGCACTGGGGCGCGACGATGGTGGGGTCGAGGATGAGAGCGTAACCACCCGGGTTCGACATGATGGCCGGGTGGTCTTCCCGGGTCCAGGTGACCGGGCACTCCGACCAATGCATGTACTCCGTCTTGGCTGGGACGACGGTGTTCACCTCCTGCCGAAGGAGGCGCTCGTTGTGCTTGTCGTCGCCGAGGCTGTTGAAGACTACGTAGGTCGCGTCTAGGCCGGGTAGGAGTCATCGCGCATCGTGCCAGTGGCCGGAGGCGGTGGTGGAGGCGGAGGCGGCTGCCTCGCTCCCGGAGCCGGAGCTGGAGGCGGCGGGATGTCACCCCTGGCGATGCGCTTGGTGATGGCGCACCGTCGAAGCATGTGCGTGGACGGCCTCGCGCCGCTGTGGTGCTTGTAGGGAGTGTCGAGCATCTCCTCGAAACCCATGGCGGGCTGCCATGCCATTTTGCCGGTGTTCCGACGTTTGGCGGCCGGGTCGGCCACGGCAGCCTGTTCGGCGGCCGCGACGAGTCAGTTGTCGTAGCGCTGAGCCGGTTGATCGGATTTGCACTTGTTCTGTTGGTTGTGCTGCTGTCGGCTTCCCTCACCGGTCGCCTTCAGAGGCGGCACCGGGTTTGCCTTGCCGGCTTTGTCCAGTGCCACCTGGATTTTCATGGCGGAGTCGGCGTTGGCGTACTTGTCCACCGTTACCATGAGCGCAACCATAGTGGCCGGCTCGGAGTGCAAGAGCTTGTGCTTGAGGAGGGTGTCGTCTCGGCACCCGTTGAAGAAGTACTAGATGGCTTGAACTTCGTGGACGCCCTCGCAGCTGTTCCGGAGCTCGGTCCAGCGTGCGAGGTACTCGCGGCCGGTTTCCGCTGGCCCTTGCACGCACATGGCGAGCTAACTGGGGCAGCCGGGTCGCTTGTAGGTGCTAGTGAAGTTGCGCATGAAAGCTTGCTCGAAATCGACCCACGTGTTGATGCTGCCGGCAGACTGTTCAACCAGGTGCGGGCCGACCCCTGGAGCATGAGAGGCGCGTAGCACACGGCGAGACGGTGGTTGCCGCCGGTGATGCCGATGGCGGTGTTGTAGTCGATGAGCCAGTCCTCTGGCTTCACAGTGTCGTTGTACCTGGGGGTGTCGCGGGGGAGCGTAAACCCTTTGGTGAAAGGCTCGCCCCGGATGCGTGGCCCGAAGCACGCCGGTCCGACGGGGCCGGTCTCCTCCAGATCCTGGGAGAGGGCGAGTCGGTCGAGACGGTGACGAGCATCAGTGTTGTCGATGTCGAGTGGACCCAGCCGGTCGGTGACTGCGCCGCGGGGGCCGGCTCGCCTGCAGCCGGACGTCGGCCGGGTTGGAGCAAGGGATCGAGGCGGTGCCGGGCCTCGGAGGCGGGCTCGTCCGCCAAGTCGCCAGCGGCCGTCAGGGCGGGATTGCGCCGGGTGCGGGTGTGGCCGGAGTGCTCCTAGCCAGGTGGCGAAGACGCCGTGTGCTGGCAATCGCCGGGTCCTGCGACACGAGTGGAGCCGGATTCGGCCGGCTTGGCGAGTTGGTTGAGGCGGTCCTGCTGCGCGTTAGCCGCAGCGAGGAGGTCGTTCACCCTCTTGAGGCGATCCTGCAGCTCTTCGCCCATGAGCTGATCCATGCCGGCCGTGGCCGCCTGTGCGGCGCACATGTTCTTCGCGGGAGCCTCGTAGACGGGAGGGAGGGCGCCGAAAGCGCACCTGACTGCACCACCCCGGGCTCACACATCGGTGACCCGGCTTGGCTCGGGGGCGGCAGGCGTGAAGCCGTAGGCGGCGTTGCACTCCAGCTGGGCGGAGTCGAGGCGACGTTGCGTGGCGGCGGGTGTCTCGGTGAGGTCCAGCAGGCGCTGGCGATCATCGTTGAGGTGAGTCCGGACCTCGGCGATGTTGGAGGCGTCGATGTCCGTGCCATTGGGAACGCGGAGGCTCTGTATCGTGGCGCGCAGCGGGTTGGGCGAACCGGCCCTATCCGCCGTGGCCTTAGCTTCGACAGCCTTCCTTGCCACGCTCAACGATGAGGAGGAGTCGGTGACGAAAACCTCCACACAGAGGTCCATCGCACCGGTGGGAGCGCCGTTGCTGATGGAGAGCGGGGAGTCGGAAAAGCTAAGTACCTCGCGGGGGTACTCATCGTCCATAGGCGCGTCGGAGATGTGCAACGTGGCGAAGGAGGCGGCGAGCGCGTCGATGACGTCGTCCGCCAGCGTGACGGGCTCATCGAAGTCGGAGAGGATCCCCGTCTGAAGCATGCTCCCTGCCAGGACCTCGAGCTGCCCCACGGTGGGCGCCAATTGTCGTGGTGGGCACACGACAGATGCCATGGGATGGCTAAAGAGAGGAGGAGGCTCGAGGGCACTGGTGGGCTCCAGAGGCGAGGTCGGCATGAGCGAGCGTGGGACGCAAGACATACCCTGGTTCGGGGCTCTCCGGAGAGATAACACCCCTAGTCCTGCCGAGTGTGGTTTATATGTAACAGTACAAAGTTGCTCCTAGAGCTGCATGGAGGGATAAGGAGGTCCAGCCAAGGCTTAGGCTGCTCCCTCTCCTCGGATGTTGCTTTGTGTGTGATCGATTGTGTGAAATGAAGTGGGTTCTGCCCGTATGCGAGGGGGCTCCTGGGGGTTTGTAGGTCAACCCCCCCGCGGTACAAGGGTAATATTACAAGGCCGTAGGGCCGGGTTGTCAGTGTCCAGGAACCCGGTGCTGGGACCCACCGGGTACCGGGGCTCGCCGGGTTCTCTGGGCGCGGGCCCCATGCGCCTAGGGGGCATTGTGTGCTGTCTTGTTGATCGTCAGGGCATGGCCGGGTTGAGTCAGCTATAGTGGCGCTCCGTCAGGTCGACGCTTGCGGACGTCGTTGGTCACGCCGAGACACTGTTGCCACGCCCGGCCTAGTCAGTGGGTAGGCGTAGGGCACTGTAGCCACGCCGGCCCTAGTCAGCGGGTAGGTGGAGGGCACTGTTGCCTCGTCCGGCTGACCAGAGGCATGGGCGGGGTACTGTGGCATTGATCATTAGCTGGCGGAGACTCGTCCCATCGTACGGCTGGGATGGGACGACCGCTGACCCTTGGCCGGGTTTGGAGAACACGCCAAGGGCGGTGCTGGCTTGCTGGAGAAGTCTTGAGCTTGGTTGTTGGGGCCGAGTCGAGGAGCCTGGCCGGGTCGGCCTGCTTGGCCGGATTGAGCAACCTGGCCGAGTCGAGCAACTCGGCCAAGGTTGGGCCAGATTGAGGGGCGAAGCTGGCCCCGTTGTTTTTGAAAAGGATCCGGGTTCCATTGCCTTCCTGGGGTTCATTCCCCCGACATTGTTGATGTAGAAGCCCTCGGTGATCGATTCCCCCTCCGGCAGATCGCCGGAAAAGGCCCCAAGATGGGATCTCACAGGTACAGAAGGTTGCGGCGGTGGAAAAGTGGTTTCGTGGCTCTCTGCGATCGATCTAGGGTATAAGATTATATATAGGCGGAAGAAGTACGTCGGTGGAGTTACGAGGGGCCCACAAGGGTGGGGGGCGCGCCTACCCCCTTGGGCGTGCCCTCCTGCCTCGTGGCGTTCTATACTTCAACTCCAAGTCTTCTAGTTTGCTTTCGGTCCAAGAAAAATCATCGCGAAGGTTTCATTTTGTTTGGATTCCATTTGGTATTCCTTTTTTGTGAAACTCTAAAATAGGCAAAAAAACAGAAACTGGCATTGGGCCTTCGGTTAATAGGTTAGTCCCAAAAATAATATAAAAGAGCATATTAAAGCCCATTAAACATCCAAAACAGATAATATAATAGCATGGAACAATTAAAAATAATAGATACGTTGGAGACGTATCAAGCATCCCCAAGCTTAATTCCTGCTCGTCCTCGAGTAGGTAAATGATAAAAACATAATTTTTGATGCGGAATGCTACCTAACATAATTATCAATGTAATTTTCTTTATTGTGGCATGAATGTTCAGATCCGAAAGATTGAAAACAAAAGTTTAATATTGACATAAAAATAATAAAACTTCAAGCATACTAACAAAGTAATCATGTCTTCTCAAAATAACATGGCCAAAGAAAGCTATCCTCACAAAATCATATTGTCTGGCTATGCTCTATCTTCATCACACAAACTATTTAAATCATGCACAACCTCGAAGACAAGCCAAGCAATTGTTTCATACTTTTGATGTTCTCAAACTTTTTCAATCTTCACGCAATACATGAGCGCGAGCCATGGACATAGCACTATAAGTGGAATAGAATGGTGGTTGTGGAGAAGACAAAAAGGAGAAGATAGTCTCACATCAACTAGGTGTATCAACGGGCTATGGAGATGCCCATCAATAGATATCAATGTGAGCGAGTAGGGATTGCCATGCAACGGATGCACTAGAGCTATAAGTGTATGAAGGCTCAAAAAGAAACTAAGTGGGTGTCCATCCAACTTGCTTGCTCACGAATACCTAGGGCATTTTGAGGAAACCCATCATTGGAATATACAAGCCAAGTTCTATAATGATAAATTCCCACTAGTATATGAAAGTGACAAAATATGAGACTCTCTATCATGAAGATCATGGTGCTACTTTGAAGCACAAGTGTGGAAAAATGATAGTAGCATTGCCCCTTCTCTCTTTTTCTCTTTTTTTATTTGGGCCTTTTCTATTATTTTTTATGGCCTCCTTTTTTTCGTCCGGAGTCTCATCCCGACTTGTGGGGGAATCATAGTCTCCATCATCCTTTCCTCACATGGGACAATGCTCTAATAATGATGATCATCACACTTTTATTTACTTACAACTCAAGAATTACAACTCGATACTTAGAACAAAATATGACTCTATGTGAATGCCTTCGGCGGTGTACCGGGATGTGCAATGAATCAAGAGTGACATGTTTGAAAAAATATGAACGGTGGCTTTGCCACAAATACAATGTCAACTACATGATCATGCAAAGCAATATGACAATGATGAAGCGTGTCATAAATAACGGAACGGTCGAAAGTTGCATGGCAATATATCTCGGAATGGCTTGGAAATACCATAATAGGTAGGTATGGTGGCTGTTTTGAGGAAGGTAAATGGTGGGTTTATGGTACCGGCGAAAGTTGCGCGGTACTAGAGAGGCTAGCAATGGTGGAAGGGTGAGAGTGCGTATAATCCATGGACTTAACATTAGTCATAATTAAAGAACTCACATACTTATTGCAAAAATATATTAGTTATCAAAGTCAAGTAATACGTGCATGCTCCTAGGGGGATAGATTGGTAGGAAAAGACAACCGCTCGTCCCCGACCGCCACTCATAAGGAAGACAATAAAAAAAATCATGCTCCGACTTCATCACATAACGGTTCACCATACGTGCATGCTATATGAATCACAAACTTTAACACAAGTATCTCTCAAATTTACAACTACTCAACTAGAATGACTCTAATATCACCATCTTCATATCTCAAAACAATCATAAGGAATCAAACTTCCCATAGTATTCAATGCACTTTATATGAAAGTTTTTATTATACCCATCTTGGATGCCTATCATATTAGGACTAATTTTATAGCCAAATAAAAATACCATGCTGTTATAAAAGACTCTCAAAATAATATAAGTGAAGCATGAGAGATCAATAATTTCTATAAAATAAAACTACCACCGTGCTCTAAAAAGGTATAAGTGAAGCACTAGAGCAAAATTATCTAGCTCAAAAGATATAAGTGAATCACATAGTGTATTCTAATAAATTCCGATTCATATGTGTCTCTCCCAAAAGGTGTGTACAGAAAGTATGATTGTGGTAAACTAAAAAGCAAAGACTCAAATCATACAAGACGCTCGAAGCAAAACACATATCATGTGTTGAATAAAAATATAGCCTCAAGTAAAGTTACCGATAGACGAAGACGAAAGAGGGGATGCCTTCCGGGGCATCCCCAAGCTTAGGCTTTTGGTTATCCTTGAATTTTACCTTGGGATGCCTTGGGCATCCCCAACCTTAGGCTCTTGCCACTCCTTATTCCAAAATCCATCAAATCTTTACCCAAAAACTCGAAAACTTCACAACACAAAACTTCAGCAGAAAATCTCATGAGCTCCGTTAGTGTAAGAAAATAAACCACCACTTTAAGGTACTGTAATGAACTCATTCTTTATTTATATTGGTGTTAAACCTACTGTATTCCAACTTCTCTATGGTTCATACCCCCCGATACTATCCATAGATGCATCAAAATAAGTAAACAACACGCGAAAAACAGAATCTGTCAAAAACAGAACAGTGTGTAGCAATCTGTAACTTTCGAATACTTCTTTAACTCCAAATATTCTGAAAAATTAGGAAGTCCTAGATAATTTGTTTATTAATCCTCTTCAAAAAGAATCAGTATTTTATCGCACTTCTTTAAAAAAATGAAAACTAATCTCCTGGGCGCAAAAGTTCCTGTTTTTCAGCAGGATCAAATCAACTATCACCGTAAGCTATCCCAAAGGTCTTCCTTGGCACAAACACTAATTAAAATATAAAAAACATAATCATAACAGAAGCTATATGAATTATTTATTACTAAATAGGAGCAAAAAGCAAAAAATAAAATTGGGTTGCCTCCCAACAAGCGCTATTCTTTAAAGCCATTAAGCTAGGCATCTACAATTTTAATGATGCTCACATGAAACATAGCAATTGAAACACGAAGGGAGCATCATGAAGCATATGAAAATAAAATCTAAGTCTAACATACTTCCTATTCATAGGCATTATATAAGCAAACAAATTGTCAAGACAAGCAAAAACTAGCATATGCAAGGAAGGAGAAAGAAATAATAGCAATATCAACATAACGAGAGGTAATTTAGTGGCACGAAAATTTCTACAACCATATTTTTCTTTCTCATACTAATTACATGTAGGATCATAATCAAATTCAACAATATAGCTATCACATAAAATTTTCTCTTCATGATCCACATACATGCAAAGTTGACACTCTTCCAAAATAGTGGGATTATCATAAAATGAAGTCACGACCTCTCTGTACCCACTTTTATCAAAAACTTCATAACATTGAACGTTATCCAAATATGAGGGATCTGAAGTTGACATTCTTCAAAATCCACTTTCAATATTATTGCAAACATTATTATCAATCTCATATTCATCATGGGCTTAAATAAATTTTCAAGTTCATAAGAAGAATCACCCCAATCATGATCATTGCAACAAGTAGTAGACATGGCAAAATTAGCATCCCCAAGCATAGGGTATTGCATATTATTAGCACAATTGACATTAATATTTATAGTAACATCATTGCAATCATGCTTTTTATTCAAAGATCTATCATGAATCACTTTATAAAGCACTTCATCACAATTTTCAAATTCACGGATTTCAAGCAAAACTCCATAAAGATAATCTAGTGCACTCAACTCACTAGCAATAGGTTCATCATAATTGGATCCTTTAAAAGGTTAGCAAGTGGATGGGGATCCATAAACTCTTAGTAGGCGAAGATGCAAGCAAAACGAAGGCACATGGTAACACAAGCTCGAAAGGAAGAAGGGCGAAAGAAAAGGCAAAGGTTGTGAAGTGGGGGAGAGGAAAACGAGAGGTAAATGGCAAATAATGTAATGCGAGGGAGAAGAGTTTATGATGGCTAGTTGGTATGTCTTGACTTGGCATAGATCTCCCCGACAATGGCACCAGAAATCCTTCTTGCTACCTCTTGAGCATTCGTTGATTTTGCCTTGAAGAGGAAAAGGTGATGCAGCAAAGTACCCTAAGTTTTTGAGAACTAAGGTATCAATCCAGTAGGAGGCAACGCACAAGTCACCTAGTACCTACACAAACAATCAAGAACCTTGCAACCAACGTGATAAAGGGGTTGTCAATCCCTTCATGGTCACTCGCAAAAGTGAGATGCAATAAAGATAGTAAAATAAATATTTTTGGTATTTTAGTTGTATAGATTGGAAAGTAAAGATTGCAAAATAGTAAACGAGATGCGATGTAAATAAAAGAGATGCAATATAATCAGAAAGAGACCCGAGGGCCATAGGATTCACTAGTGGCTTCTCTCAAGATGGTATGTAGTACGGTGGGTTGTCGGTGTCAAAACCGGCGGATCTTGGGTAGGGGGTCCCGAACTGTGCGTCTAGGCTGGATGGTAACAGGAGGCAAGGGACACAATGTTTTACCCAGGTTCGGGCCCTCTTGGTTGAGGTAAAACCCTATGTCCTGCTTGATTAATATTGATGATATGGGTAGTACAAGAGTAGATCTACCACGAGATCAGAGAGGCTAAACCCTAGAAGCTAGCCTATGGTATGATTGTATGTTGTGATTGTTGTCCTACGGACTAAAACCCTTCGGTTTATATAGACACCGGAGAGGGTTAGGGTTACACAAGGTGGTTACAAAGGAGGAGATATCCATATCCGTATTGCCTAGCTTGCCTTCCACGCCAAGTAGAGTCCCATCCGGACACGAGACGAAGTCTTCAATCTTGTATCTTCATAGTCTAACAGTCCGTGGCCAATTGATAGTCCGGCTGTCCGGAGACCCCCTAATCCAGGACTCCCTCGGTAGCCCTTGAACCAGGCTTCAATGACGATGAGTCCGGCACGCAGTATTGTCTTCGGCATTGCAAGGCGGGTTCCTTCTCCGAATACATCACAGAAGAACTTGAATACGAGGATAGTGTCCGACCCTGCAAAATAAGTTCCACATACCACCGTAGAGAGAATAATATTTTCGCAATTCTAATTTGCTGACTTGTCTTGACAGTATGACGTTATGTCATGGCCCGGTGATTATTTGAACCGTTTCCTTTAACCAGCCCCGCACATAACACGAGGTAGTTTTTCGACACGTCTTGTCAAAGCAGAGGTCGTGTCCCCTTATTACGGGATTCTCATCAACATGGGCGTGGGTAACCCAACCGCGCCATCGATTACGTCTCTTGGGGGATAAGCGAGTTTTACCAGGCAAGTGGGGACGCTTAGTTTCGTCCGCCCATATAAAGGGATAAGGATTCACCTTTCTATCCACGCCTTCTTCCTCCTTTGCTCATCCATTTTCGCACACTCGAGCTCTAGCGCCCAAGTCCGCACTTCCCACCTCAACCTTCTCCAACCATGTCCGGAGCGGGAGGCAGGTGGATGGTCTCCTCCGTCATGGATGGAGACATCAAGAAACTGAGGAGAGCCGGATACCTGCCCGACGACATCGCGCACCGGCTCCCAGATGAGGGGCAGCTCATCCCCACCCCCAGGCCCCATGAGAGGGTAGTGTTCCTCACCCATTTCCTCCGCGACTGGGATTCCCTCTCCATCCATTCGTCCGGGGGCTCATGTTCTATTACGGCCTGGATTTCCACGATCTGGCCCCGAACTTCATCCTCAACATCTCGGCGTTTCATCGTCGTGTGCGAGGCCTTCCTCCGCATCAAGCCCCACTTCGGCTTATGGCTGAAGACCTTCAATGTCAAGCCGAAGGTGGTGGGCGGCCGCCAGGCGGAGTGCGGAGGCGCCATGGTGGGCAAGATGCCCAACATAACATGGCTTGAGGGCTCCTTTGTGGAAACCATAAAGGGGTGGCAATCGGGGTGGTTCTACATCACCGAGCCGCGCGACCCTGCATGGGCAGTGGCCCCCGAGTTCCGATCTGGCATCCCCACACGGCTCACCTCCTGGAAAGAGAAGGGCCTATCCTGGGGTAGTTCAGGAGAGCTGAATGGACTCCAAACATGCATCCAAAGCATGGTGAACAAGAAGCTTAAACTTGTCAACATGGTCCAGGTCATGCTCCACCGCCGGATCCTCCCGTGCCAACAACGGGAGTTCAACTTGTGGGAGTTCGACCCGGCGCAACACCGAACTCTGAACAGGCTCTTCGACACAACTCACGAAGATGCCTGGAGGGTGCTGTTCAAAAGCGCCGAGGTCCCCCCTCCCATTACTGAGGATTGCAGATTCAGAGCGAAGCGCCAGGCCAAAGCGGTAAGCTGCTTTACCCCTCACAGGATACTTATTATTTTTTATAGATTGACTCCATGCGGGATCTAAACTCCCGTACCTTTGACAAGACTGGCAGGAGATGGCCGGACAGATCGACTGTCCGGCTCCTTTGCCCGAAGGCCTAGCAGACACTCTTCTGGCGAAGATGCTGACTCCGGCTCCTTATACGGTGCCAGAGAAGACCAAGAAGGCCAAGGGAACCCAAAAGAGATCCCGACGCCAGGCGTCGTCAGACTCACCGTCCGACGACTCTGCGGCACACTCCTCCCCCGAAGACGAGGAAGAAGAAGAAGATGCTCCCCCTCCTGCAGGGGGAGATAAGAAAAGGAAGGCCGCCCTAACTCCGAGTGTTCCAAGAAGTGAAGGGCTCTCCTTCCGGACAGCTCCACCGCCGCCGACAAAGGCGAAGACGAGTGGTTGCCCAGGGCCAAGCCCCCAGGGAGATCGTAAGTATTCAGATACCAGAGTAACTCATAGCATTCCCTTGTCGCACTGCTTTCCCTAACGCCGAACATAATTATGCAGGCCGTCATGAGCCAGCATCGATGTATCATCGGACGGCTCCCTGGGCTCGTCGGACATGGATAGCGATCCAGTCCTGACTGCCACCTCCCCTCATCCTGCCGACGACACCGAGGTGTTGTCTCAAGAGGCACCGGATCGAGGGGAGAAAGTCATGGAGGCGCCTCAAGGCGACCTTCCGGACTCCGGGAGCCGAGGGGACGGGGCCCCGAGAGCACCGAGTTCGGCCCTCAGCCGAACATCACGCCCGGAACCTCCAGCTCCAGGCTCGGGCAGGCGGCCTCCTTCTAAGAGGGGAAAGACGCCTGTGCCAGTGACCTTTGTAAATCCAGAGGCGTCCGGGACAATCTGCTGGAAGCGCTTCGCAGCGCTTCCATTGACGAGGAGCACCGTACTATTATGAGTGCGGTGGTCCAGAAGGTTCAGTCCGCCAAGAGCGGGTTGACTGAAGCCTGTGCCAGCCTTCTAACAGGCTTTGAGGTAAGTGTTTTAAAATGTAGTAGAAATATTACCGCATAGACAGTAGCCCCTGATGCTTTGTTCGGTGTTCACAAAGAAAAGCCGAACAGAGGATCAAATAATATCGCAGGAGTCTAATATAAGTATGTCAATATGCATATGCAGGCTTCGCTGCTGGCGTCCGCCGCACTGACTGCGGAGGTCGCCGTACTGAAGCAGGACCTCGAGGGGTCCAGGAAAGAGCTCGGCCTTGCCAAGAGGCAGCTCGAGGAGAACAAGGGTAAGTAATACCCTGTCTATAGATATGTATATATAAAAGAAGACGCGATTGCAAAATGACAGGATCATCGTATATTTGCCAGGGGCCACGACCGAGGTGGCGACCCTGAAGCAAGCGCTAACCAAGGCCGAAGATAAAGCGGCCAAGGAGCGCACCGAGCGAGAGAAGCACGAGGCTCGGTGGGCGAAGGTGCAGCAAGAGCTCCCGGCTCTCGTGTGCGAAGCACGAGGCATTGGAGCTTGACTCAAAGACGTGGGAGTCTGAGCTTGCCGCGGCCCTCGAGAGCGCAAAAAATGCCAAGGCCGAAGCCCAAAAGGCCCTCCAGGAGATCGACGCAATGAAGAAGATTAGCAACGGGTAAGGCTTTCTATATGCAAAGCAAGCATGTAAAAGTAAATTACCGATTACTTACCCGAATCCGACTCTCCAGGAGCATTCGCAGTTTTGCCCCGCAGCGTGTCCGATGCCGCACAATTTTACCAGCCGAGATGGAAGCTCAACGGAGAAAGCGTGTTCTGGTCTCAGTATGCTGAGGGCGGACACCGGTGCCAATGAGCGACCAGCTGAAGCCAGGATGGTCGAGATACATAAGGCGGTCGATCAGCCTATGAAGGCTTTATAGTCCGGGGTGGCCTGGCGACGCCCTTCCCGAACAGCTTCTTCGGCCTGGTAAGGCGGCTTGTGTGGATGCCTGCCCACGGGTGGAGGTTCGTCAAAGCGATCTGTCTGCATGAAGGTGCACGCCGGCTTTCGCCCGTGTGAAATTGCAGTGGGTCAAGCTAGACGCCGTGAAGCTGATCAAAGGAGGAGCCACCGGAGGGCAAGAGCCACCGCCACCCCTGAGATGTAACTACGAGGTGTTCTGCCGGGTGCCCGTCTCATAGCGGGACGAGTGTTCAAAAGATGTAATATTTTGAGTGAGGACTTGCTCGTTTTTATCCTGTATTTAATGAAAAACTTGTGTCATATGCGCCTATGCAACGCTTGTTTGAATTTAAAAAATAATTACCTTCTGTTTGGCTATTTATCCAATCTGAGAGATGGCTAGTCCTCGGCTTCTGCCCCCATGCCATGAGTGCTGCAGTGTTCGGGATAAACCTGAGCATTCTTGTTCCCATTTTTGGGTCCTTCGAGGGAGGTGCTCAGCACAGCGAACAAGGCAACTGGACTAATAATGCTTTATCACTCTCACTTAACCATAAAATTCTATAATTTTAAATTTCGGCGAAGCCCCTATTATTCGGCAGACCGAATTTGGGGCGCGATACACGCCTTTAAGCCGGACAGGGCCGGCCCTCGCCTCTAAGCGGCAGTTTTAAGTCTTTCGACTAATCGCGAGTAGTTCTCCTAGCGCTACCTTAGCCGATAGAGCGGAACGTAAGGTACCAAAACATAGGAGCCGGCAAACCCAACATTTGACCAAAGACATGATTCGGAGCTGATGCATATAATGCTATAAGTTCGGGGTGCCGCACTTGTGAAAGTGTTCGGACTTTTCACACCGTATTGTGGGGTACGTAAGCCCCTGGTGTATTGGCCGTACCAAAGTGTACGGTTGCAAGGCGTCATTAATGAACACACACACACACACACAATATATATATATAACAAGAATGCAATAATAGTCGTAATGTCATGCATTGTTTATAAAAAAATTGCGTTAAAGCAGAGTGATACAGATAGTGCGATAAGCAAAGAGTAGGACTATGTCCCTTCCAAGGGCAAGCTGAGGAATGATATTAAATCGAATATTTCGCTCGTTACTGTAATCCACCTGGGAATTCCGTGGTATGACTAGCTGTCTGCCTCCTTGGTTGCTGCATCATGTGTTTGGCAATAGTGCCGCCGGACAGTGTTTCCAGAGATTAAGGTCCTGAAAAAAGGAAAAATAACCAAACGGGAAGCCCCTAGTGCGGTTTAAGCCACGTCTTGGGGCGTGCCGCAGTTGTGCCCCCCTCCCCACCTGTGCCCATGGTATTTTTAATGCGTAATTATGTACGCGCGGCATGAGTTTCGCCGTTGGGCTGGGATTGGGGTGGCCGCCATATTGCTACGCGAGCTCTGATCGCGTCGGGCGGTCTATTTGCCGATTGCTCCGAGCGCGCTTGAAGGTGTCTGGGCTTTGAAGCACCGAACTGGTTGATTGCCTTGAGAGGCTGCTTTGCGCTTCTGTTGTGAGGGCCGCGGTGTGCTTCTCTGTTCGAAGAGAGCGCTCTGTGTTTCCATTGACTGTAATAACTCCGCGAGGTCCTGGCATCTTGAGCTTGAGGTATGCATAATGTGGTACCGCATGGAATCTAGCAAATGCGGTTCTCCCGAGTAGCGCGTGATAACCACTATGGAACGGGACTATATCAAAGATTAACTCTTCGCTTCGGAAGTTATCCGGGGATCCGAAGACCACTTCCAGTGTAATTGAGCCTGTGCAATGGGCCTCCACACCTGGAATGACGCCTTTCAAGGTCGTTTTGGTGGGTTTGATCCTTGAGGGGTCTATACTCGTTATGCGCACGGTGTCCTGATAAAGCAGGTTCAGGCTGCTGCCGCCATCCATAAGGACTCGAGTGAGGTGAAATCCGTCACTGATTAGGTCTAGGACCAGTGTGGCAAATCTGCCATGACAGATACTAGTGGGGTGGTCCCTGCGATCGAAGGTGATCGGACAGGAGGACCAAGGGTTGAACTTTGGGGCGACTGGCTCCAACGCATATACATCCCTGAGCGCACGCTTCCGCTCCCTCTTGGGGATGTGGGTTGCGTATATCATGTTCACTGTCCACACTTGTGGGGGAAACCTCTTCTGTCCTCCAGTGTGCGGCTGCCGGGGCTCCTCCTCATCATCGCTATGCGGCCCCTTGTCCTTGTTTTCGACAATTAAGTGTATTTGACACGAGCGATCGAGTGTACGGTCCAAGCTGGACGGACCCGGCGTACTTTGTTTGAATGGCTTTTTCCGCTGACCGGGTTTAGAGCCTTTGAATCCGGCATTGACTGCCGTATCCTTGGTATTTTCGCTGTTAATGCGGTGCTTATGCTTGTTGCGATGTGACTTGCTATTTCCGTCCTTGGTATCCGGGGTACCATGGTTCTTTGAGATGTTATTACTGCGAGCCAGCCAGCTGCCTTCTCCCGCACAAAAGCGGGTCATGAGCATCGTGAGTGCTGTCATAGATTTCGGCTTTTCCTAACCAAAGGTGCCGGGGTAGCCACTTGTCTCGGATGTTGTGGTTTGAAAGCCGCTAGGCTCTGCATCCCGGACAGTCAGACGATTGATTTTTCTTTGTAAGGAAACCGAGTCCAGAATTGCCTCGGCCGACTCTTCTGTTGCTGAATTATGTGGCTCAAGTCAATCGGCGTTCTGGTGGTCGCACATAAGTGCCCTGAAAATTGTCGAGGAATGCGGCTTCCAGATCTTCCCAACAGCTAATCGAGTCCGCTGGCAAGCTGTTAAGCCAATGTCGCGCTCGTCCTTTGAGCTTTAGTGGGAGGTATTTGATGGCGTGTAAGTCATCACCGCGGGCCATGTGGATGTGGAGGAGGAAATCCTCGATCCATACTGCGGGATCTGTTGTGCCGTCGTATGATTCAATATTTATAGGTTTGAAACCTTCTGGGAATTGATGTTCCATTACTTCGTCTGTGAAGCATAAGGGGTGTGCGGCGCCTCTGTATTGGGCTATATCGCGACGCAGCTCGAATGGGTCTTGCCCGCTGTGTTCGGCCCGGTTGGATTTGCTTTTACTATATCTGGCGTGATGTTTGTCGTCTCGCAGAGTTGTGCACCCTCGTGATCCATAGATCGATCTTGCATTCTTTGCTTTGTCCTCCAATATGTCTCGCAGGTCTGGCGTATCTCCCCATGCCTTTTTATTTGAATGGCGTCGGGGTAGAGGCTGAGTTTTTGGCTGGAATGCCTCTCTATCGCGGCCACGAGGTGGCCGATCAGCCGTATCATACGCTTCTTCCTCCAGTCTGGGTAGTAACCTGCACTTTGGGTAATTCTTGGAGGGGCGCTCGAGTTTATATTCCTCGGCCGCGAGGACTTCAGTCCATCTGTCAGCTAACAGATCTTGATCAGCTTGAAGCTGCTGCTGCTTTTTCTTCAGGCTATTTGCCGTGGCCATAAGCCGGTGCTTGAAGCGCTCTTGTTCGACGGGATCCTCTGGTACAGCGAATTCATCGTCGCCGAGGCTTGCCTCGTCTTCGTAGGGTGGCATGTAATTGTCATCCTCCTCCTCTCTGTCTGCCGCTCTCTCAGGAGGGCTGACTCTTCCATCCTCCCGCTCTGAATCTTGCTGCATGGGAATGTGGTTGTCTTCGGCACTATCTGGAGTGTTATTATCTCCTGTGCCGGTATCACCACTTTTGCTTTGGCGGGACTTAGAGCGCGCCGCTGACGTCGCGCTTGGGTTGCTTCTTGGAGGGGTCATCCTCCGCTATCTCGTCGCCATTGCCTTCTTTGGGTGTATCCACCATGTATATGTCATATGACGAGGTGGCTTTCCAGTGCCCTATAGGTGCTGGTTCATGTTCGTCTCCTACATCGTCGTCCATACCGTCGATGTCTTCGGAGTCGAAGTCGAGCATGTCGGTTAAATCATCGACAGTGGCTACAAGTGGGTGGTGGGTGGGCGTCGAATTTCTTCGTCGTCCGCATCCCAATCCTGTTGGCCATAATCCGGCCAGGGCTCTCCTGACAAAGAGAGAGACCTTAGTGAATTCAGAATGTCGCCAAAGGGCGAGTGCTGAAAGATATCCGCGGCGGTGAATTCCATGATCGGCGCCCAATCGGATTCGATTGGCAGGGGCGCGGATGGTTCGGAGTCCGGAAAAGAGTCCGGCACCTTGGAGTCACGGGCTTCAGAGGATTAGGCTGGTGTTGGCTCGATCGCCGTTGAGACTGCAGCCCCTGAGGCGGTGTCTAGCCACCCGTCCTCGATTGGCGCAGTTGGCTCCGAGCTAAGGGTCGGAGCTGATGCGGGCGCGGCCTCTGGGGTACTGTTCGGCGGCAGAGCTAGGTCATACCCATCGTGACAGTGCGGCGCGCCTGGCTGTGGCTCGAATCCGTCGAAGATCAAGTCTCCGCGGATGTCGGCCGTGTAGTTCAAACTTCCAAATCTGACCTGATGGCCAGGGGCGTAGCTTTCAATCTGCTCCAGATGGCCAAGCGAATTAGCCCGCAGTGCAAAGCCGCCGAATACGAAGATCTGTCCGGGAGAAAGGTCTCACCCTGGACCGCATCGCTGTTGATGATCGGAGAAGCCATCGGGCCTAAAGGTGATGACACAGAGGAACTCTCAATGAAAGCACCAATGTCGGTGTCAAAACCGGCGGATCTCGGGTAGGGGGTCCCGAACTGTGCGTCTAGGCCGGATGGTAACAGGAGGCAGGGGACACACGATGTTTTACCCAGGTTCGGGCCCTCTTGATGGAGGTAAAACCCTACGTCCTGCTTGATTAATATTGATGATATGGGTAGTACAAGAGTAAGGTCATACCCATCGTGACAGTGCGGCGCGCCTGGCTGTGGCTCGAATCCGTCGAAGATAAAGTCTCCGCGGATGTCAGCCGTGTAGTTCAAACTTCCAAATCTGACCTGATGGCTAGGGGCGTAGCTTTCAGTCTGCTCCAGATGGCCAAGCGAATTAGCCCGCAGTGCAAAGCCGCCGAACACAAAGATCTTTCTGGGGAGAAAGGTCTCACCCTGGACCGCATCGTTGTTGATGATCGGAGGAGCCATCGGGCCTAAAGGTGATGACACAGAGGAACTCTCAATGAAAGCACCAATGTCGGTGTCAAAACCAGCGGATCTCTTGTAGGGGGTCCCGAACTATGCGTCTAGGCTGGATGGTAATAGGAGGCAGGGGAGACAATGTTTTACCCAGGTTCGGGCCCTCTTGATGGAGGTAAAACCCTACGTCCTGCTTGATTAATATTGATGATATGGGTAGTACAAGAGTAGATCTACCACGAGATCAGAGAGGCTAAACCCTAGAAGCTAGCCTATGGTATGATTGTATGTTGTGGTTGTTGTCCCACGGACTAAAACCCTTCGGTTTATATAGACACCGGAGAGGGTTAGGGTTACACAAGGTCGGTTACAAAGGAGGAGATATCCATATCCGTATTGCCTAGCTTGCCTTCTACGCCAAGTAGAGTCCCATCCGGACACGAGACGATGTCTTCAATCTTGTATTTTCATAGTCTAACAGTCCGGCCAATGGAGATAGTTCGGTTGTCCGGAGACCCCTTAATCCAGGACTCCCTCAGTGGGTGAACGAATTACTGCCGAGCAATTGATAGAAAAGCGCATAGTTATGAGAATATCTAGGCAATGATCATGAATATAGGCATCATTTTCGTGTCAAGTAGATCAAAACGACCGCTATCCAGCATGCATCTAGAGTATTAAGTTCATAAGTACAGAGTAATGCATTAAGCAAGATGACATGATGTAGAGGGATAACTCAAGGAATATGATATAAACCCCATCTTTTTTATCCTCGATGGCAACAATACAATACGTGCCTTGCTGCCCCTACTGTCACTGAGAAAGGACACCGCAAGATTGAACCCAAAGCTAAGTACTTCTCCCATTGCAAGAAAGATCAATCTAGTAGGCCAAACTAAACTGATAATTCGAAGAGACTTGCAAAGATATCAAATCATGCATATAAGAATTCAGAAAAGAACCAAATAATATTCATTGATAATATTGTTCATAAACCCACAATTCATCGGATCTCGGCAAACACACCGCGAAAGAGTATTACATCGAATAGATCTCTAAGAACACCGAGGAGAACTTTGTATTGAGAATCAAAGAGAGAGAAGAAGCCATCTAGCTAATAACTATGGACCCGAAGGTCTATGGTAAACAACTCACGCTTCATAGGAGAGGCTATGGTGTTGATGTAGAACCCCTCCGTGATCGATTCCCCCTCCGACAGATCACCGAAAAAGGCCCCAAGATGGGATCTCACGGGTACAGAAGGTTGCGGCAGTGGAGAAGTGGTTTTGTGGCTCTCTGCGATCGATCTAGGGTATAAGAGTATATATAGGTGGAAGCAGTACGTCGGTGGAGCTACAACGGGCCCACGAGGGTGAGGGGCACGCCCTCCTGCCTCTCGGCGTTCCAGACTTCAACTCCAATTCTTCTGGTTTGCTTTCGGTCCAAGAAAGATCATCGCGAAGGTTTCATTCCGTTTGGATTCCGTTTGGTATTCCTTTTCTGCGAATCTCTAAAATAGGCAAAAAAACAGAAACTGGCATTGGGCCTCCGGTTAATAGGTTAGTCCCAAAAATAATATAGAAGAGCATGTTAAAGCCCATTAAACATCCAAAACAAACAATATAATAGCATGGAATAATAAAAAATTATAGATACATTGGAGACGTATCCCAGCATAACGGGCAGCGGGTGGCTGGGCGTGGGCGCCCGTGGTGGCAGACCCGGGCGTCGGGCGCCGGTGGCTAGAGGCCTCGGCGGATGGCGGAATGGCGGCGGGGCGAGCCTGGGCGGCCGGAGCGGCGAGCTACGCGGCGGCGGTGGCGAACAATGGCAGCGGGAGGGGCGCGTAGGCACCGGCAGGGGCCTCGAGATGCGGCCAGCACGCGGCTAGCGTGGGCGGGCAGCGACGGCCGATTTTGGCACAAGGGGGAGCAACAAAGCAGTGGTGGCAACCGATCCGGCGAGCGCGCAAGGGAGCAGCAGCGGAGTGGCGGGTGTTGGTGTCAAAACCGGCAGATCTTGGGTAGGGGGTCCCGAACTATGTGTCTAAGGATTGAGGGTAACAGGAGCCAGGGGACACGATGTTTACCCAGGTTCGGGCCCTCTTGATGGAGGTAAAACCCTACGTCCTGCTTGATTGACTTTGATAAGTATAGGGGTTACAAGAGTTGATCTATCACAAGATCGTAATGGCTAAACCCTAGATGTCTAGCCTGTATGATTATCACTGCCTCTATGGACTAAACCCTCCGGTTTGTATAGACACTGGAGGGGACTAGGGTTATACAAAGTCGGTTTACAAAGAAAGGAATCTTCATATCTGAACGCCAAGCTTGCCATCCATGCAAAGGAGAGTCCCACCCGGACATGAGAGAACGTCTTCTATCTTGTATCTTCGCAGCCCATTAGTATGGCCCATGTTACATAGCCCGGACGCCCGAGGATCCCCTAATCTAGGACTCCCTCAGTAGCCCCTGAACCAGGCTTCAATGACGATGTGTCCGGCACGCAGATTGTCTTTGGCATTGCAAGACGGGTTCCTTCTCCGAATACTCCAAAATAGTTGACCGTCAAGAACTATGTTCGTATCTGTTTAACAGTCACAATATCACGGCCGCAAGGGCATAATACTTAATCCAAAAAACACAATATGTCTTTACTGACATCTTTTGCTGGCGAGATGTTACGTCTGGCCTCTTTATTATTTTGAATCACTTCTCAATCTCCTGTTTCGCGTTTCGAGCGCAGTCTCCGGTGACACGTCTTGTCAAAACAGAGATCGTGCCCCCTTATCACGAGATCTCCATCAATACGGGCTTGGGTAATCCAACCGTGCTGTTCACACGACCCCTTGGGAATAGGCAAGTTTTAAGGCTCATGGGGGGACGCTCTGTATTCACTGCCTTTATAAGGAGATAAGAATCCACCTATTCACCCCACGCCTTCTTCTTCCTCAGCCCATCCGCCCTCAAGCTCCAGAGTCCATTCTTCGATTCCTTCCATCCCTAGAGAACATTCAAGTCATGTCCGGATCAGGAGCGCATGGCAAGTGGATGGCCTCCTCTGTCACGGAGGAGAACATCAAGGGGCTCCGGGAAGTGGGGTACTTGGCCAAGGAAATCTCCACCGGCTTCTGGCCAAGAAGCAGATCGTCCCTACTCCGAAGCCCCATGAGAGGGTTGTATTTTTCCCCATTTCCTCCGCTGATTAGGGTTTCTCCTCCATCCTTTCGTCTGTGGCCTTATGTTTTACTACGAGCTAGATTTCCATGATCTAGCTCCGAATTCCTTCCTCAACATTTCGGTGTTCATCATCGCATGTGAAGCATTCCTCCGCATCCTTCCCCACTTTGACCTATGGCTCAAGGTCTTCAATGTGAAGCCAAAAGTGGTGGATGGTCAACACGCGGAGTGCGGTGGCGCCATGGTGAGCAAACTTCCCAACGTCACTTGGCCGAAAGGCACCTTCGTGGAGACCGTGAAGGAGTGGCAGCAGGGGTGGTTCTAGGCCACGGAACCCCGTGACTCCACATGGGCCGCTCCTCCCGAGTTCAAGTCCGGGCCTCCATTGCGGCTGACATCCTGGCTCAACAAGGGCCTGGACTGGGCGTCATCCGATGAGGTGACGATGTTGCATAGGCGCATCAAGAGTATGGTAGACAAGGGTACCAGACTGGCCAGCGTAATCCAGGTTATGCTCTTTCGCCGAATTCTCCCCTGCCAAAACCGGACTCAGCACATGTGGGAGTTTGACCCGGCCGGTCCCCGGACCCTACGGCGATTCTTTGGCACGGAGCAGAAGATATGTGGAAGCTGTTGTTCAAGGCCCAAAAGACGTGACCAGAAACGACTGAAGATCTTGGTCTCGACTGTACCCACGCATCGTCTCCCATGAGTTTTTATGATGACTTTATTATTTGCAAATCCAAGGGGCTCACCAAGCTTTCCATTCTTCTCATAGGGCTGGACGAACAAGGTGGAGCGGATTCACTGTCCGCCTCCGCTACCCGAAGACCCAGCCATCCCTCTTCTAACGAGGATGCTGGTTCCGGCGCCATACCAGGCGCCGGAAAAGCGGGCCAAGATGAAGGGCAAGGAGGCCAAAAGCGGCCTCCGCCGTAAAGGTGCTTCGGACATAGTGTCCGAAGACACTAAGACCCACTCCTCCCCTAATGAAGATGAAGGGGAGGAGGAAGAGAGTAAATCTCCCCTTAAGGGGGGGAAGAAGAAAAGGGGGGCTCCCGCGGATCTGGAGGCGGAGGCGTCCATGAAAGGGAGAATCTCCCTCGTGGATGACTCCGAATCGGACGCCGATGAATGGCGCCCCAGGCGCAAGCCCTTGGCTGGATCGTGAGTACCCCAAATGCACTTGTACATAAATATATATGCGGCTTTCTGATTTGTGATCTTAATGTACTGTATTACGTGCTGCAGTCCGGCCCGTGTCCTCCCCCAACAATGCTCATCTTCGGGGAATTCCCTGGATCTGAAAGTAATGGACATCGGGTCGCCTCTGCTGGCCTCCTCCCCTAAAGCTACGGATAAGGCCGAAGTGTTGTCCTGAAGGACCCTTCCGGGCCAGGGGAAGGTGCGGGGAACTGCCACGGCGGCGCCAGATGGCGATATCCTTGCTACCGGAAACATGGGGGAATCGTCCCCCATGCAGACTGACGGCGGGGGCCATGTACAATTTGGGCCCCAACCGAATGTTATTTCGGAGACCTATATGGTTTTGGAATCAAGCGGGCAACCTCCTTTGAAAGAAGGGGGTGCGCAAATCCCACCGGCAACCTCTATCAATCCGGAGGCACCGGATACCCTGATGGAAGCACTTCAAAGTGCCATCATTGTAGAAGGAGGCAGAAAGGGTTCGGTCCGCCAAAAGCGGATTGAATGAGGCCTATACTAGCCTTCTGAGAGGCTTTGAGGTACATAATATAATACCTTCTGTCTATATGAAAAACATGTATGTGTATAGATAGTAGCCCCTGAGACTCTGTTCGGTATTCACAAGGAAAGGCTGAACAGAGGATCTAATGTCTCAATCAGGAGTTTAACACACATATCTATTTGAACCAATCAGGCTGCGACGCAGGCATCAGCTACCAAGGCCGCCGAAGCGTCTGAGCTGAGGCAGAAGTTAGCGGAAAAGCAAGGTATGTGAAACCAAAAATTCTTTTAAAATAATATAAGCAATACTTTGCCATCTGAATGAGTCTTATAATTTTGCTCATAGCTAACGCGTTTGAGGTCGATACCCTCAAGAGCGCGCTGGCCGAGGCCAAGAAAGAGGCGAAGGAGGAATGAGCCGCCCGCCTAAGACATGAGTCAAGGGTGGAGGAACTCTAGCAAGAGCTCAAGGATGCTATAAGAAAATGTGAGTCCTTAGAGCATTAAGTGTCAGATCTAAAATCTGAGCTTGCAAAGGCCCTACAAAGTGCTCAAGAGGCCCGGACTGAGGCCCAAAACGCCTGCCGAGAGATCCAGGAGGTGAAGCAAATTGCGGCTGGTAAGGCCTTTAACATGCAGAGCAGATTTGTGAGGAAAAAATACATCTTACTGAGCAGGGTTTGGAGTTCTCCGGGAGCATTTGCATACCTGCCCGGAGTGTTGCCGATGCTTCGGAGTTCTTCCGAGCTGAAGAGGGGAGCTCGACGGAAAAGTTATTTTGGTCGTAGTACCTTGCGCCCGAACATCCTATACCCCTTAGCGATCAGCTAAAGCAGTTGGACGAACTGCATAGGGTGGCCGGATTGGCCATGAGTGATTTTATAATCCGCATGTGGCTCGTCGAACCCATACCCAACAGCTACTTCGGGCTCGTGAAGCGATTGGTTAGTGCTTGCCCCCGGCTTGATGCCGTGAAGCGGTTAGTCTACATCAAAGGTGCGCGGATGGCCTTTGCCCGTGTTAAAATGCAGTGGGCGAAGATGGACGCCGTCAAGCTCGCAACCTTGGGACCGCCCGTAGGCAAAGAGCACCGCACGCCAGAGCGGTATTTTGCTGATGTCCTAGAAGGATCCCGCATTATAGAGGGCCAGTGTTCGAAGGACATCATTTTTGAATGAATGAGTCCTATGTTGTCCGATCCTGTATTATGAAACAAGGCTTATGTATGATATGTTGCTTGCTTTATTTTAAATATTGTCCTCCTGTGCGGCCGTTTACGATATCTGAGAGTTGGCCAGTCGTCGGCTTCAGCCCCCACATAGGTTGTACGGGGGTGTTCGGTATAGCACCTAAACACACTTGACCCAGTGTCTTGGTCTGTGAAGGAGGTGTTAGTGCAGTGAACCAGACAATCAGACTATATGGCTTTATCACTCTCACTTAGCCATAGGAGTTTTATAATGGCAGTATAGGCGCAGCCCCTAGTATTGTTCGGTTATCCAAACTTGAGCACTGTGGGTGCCCGGCCGATTGAAGGCCGGCCTGTCACGTAATGCGGAAAAAATCACAAGAGATTTATACTTAGTCACCGAATAGCTGACCACCTCTCGCTACATCATGACAGTGAGTTTTTGGCTTTCTCTACTAAGGTGTCTGTCCAGATGAACCGGAAACAAAATCGAAGTAGTTCTCCCTTTACTACCCTAGCCGAATAAGCGAAACGTAAGGTAGTAACCACAGGAGCCAGGCAACCCAACTATTGACCAAAGACATGATTCGGAGCCGATGCATATATGCTATATTTGGGATGCCGAATTGCACTGTGAAAGTGTTTTGACTTTGATTAGTTTAAAAACAACGTGCGTGGCTCAATAGAGCCCCTGGTGATTTAAGTCGTACCGAGGTGTACATGACAATCGGACAAAAACATGGAGACACAGATTAAGAAATAGGCCAATACCTCATATGTTGGGCTAGAAACTGTTTCCATTATAGTCTGATTGATACGTCAAAACGTATTGGTACAAGTAGTGCAGTAAGCCACAAGGCTATTTTACATGCCAAGCACAGGGGAAGTGTTGGGGAATGTAGTAATTTCAAAAATTTCCTATGCACATGCAAGATCCATCTAGGCGATGCATAGCAATGAGAGGGGGAGAGTATGTCTACGTACCCTCATAGACCGAAAGCGGAAGCGTTATGAAACGCGGTTGATGTTGTCGAACGTCTTCGCGATCCAACCGATCAAGTACCGAACGCACGACACCTCCGCGATCTACACACGTTCAGCTCGGTGACTTCCTTTGTACTCTTGATCCAGTTGAGGCCGAGGGAGAGTTTCGTCAGCACGACGGCGTGATGACGGTGATGATGAAGTTACTGACGCAGGGCTTCACCTAAGCACTACAACGATATGACCGAGGTGGAATTCTATGGTGGGAGGCACCGCACACGGCTAGACAATCAACTTGTGTGTCTATGGGGTGCCCCCTCCATCGTATATAAAGGAGTGGAGGAGGGGAGGGCCGGCCCTCTCTATGGCACGCCCAAGGGGGGATTTCCTACTCCTAGTAGGAGTAGGTTTCCCCCTTTCCTAGTCCATGTAGGAGAAGAAGGAAGGAGAGGAGAGGGAGAAGGAAAGAGGGGGGCACCGCCCCCTCCCTAGTCCAATTTGGACCAGCCCATGGGCGGCGCGCGGCCACCCCATGAGGCCCTTCTCTCCTTTCCCATATGGCCAATTATGGCCCATTACTTCCTCCAACGAATTCTCGTAACTCTCCGGTACTCCGAAAAATACCCGAATCACTCAGACCATTTCCGATGTCCGAATATAGCATTCCAATATATTCATATTTACGCCTCGACCATTTCGAGACTCCATGTCATGTATATGATATCATCTGGGACTCTGAAGAACCTTCGGTACATCAAATCACATAACTCATAATACAAATCGTCATCGAACATTAAGTGTGCGGGACCTACGGGTTCGAGAACTATGTAGACATGACCGAGACACATCTTGGGTCAATAACCAATAGCGGAACCTGGATGCTCATACTGGCTCCTACGTATTCTACGAAGATCTTTATCGGTCAAACCGCATAACAACATACGTTGTTCCCTTTGTCATCCGTATGTTACTTGCCCGAGATTCGATCGTCGGTATCCTCATAACTAGTTCAATCTCGTTACCGGCAAGTCTCTTTACTTGTTCCGTAATGCATCATCCCACAACTAACACATTAGTCACATTGCTTGCAAGGCTTATAGTGATGTGCATTACCGAGAGGGCCCAGAGATACCTCTTCGACAATCGGAGTGACAAATCCCAATCTCGACTTATGCCAACTCAACAAACACCATCGGAGACACCTGTAGAGCATCTTTATAATCACCCAGTTACGTTGTGACGTTTGATAGCACACTAAGTGTTCCTCTGGTATTCGGGAGTTGCATAATCTCATAGTAATAGGAACATGTATAAGTTATGGAGAAAGCAATAGCAATAAACTAAACGATCATAGTGCTAAGCTAACAGATGGGTCAAGTCAATCACATCATTCTCTAATGATGTGATCCTGTTCATCAAATGGCAACTCATGTCTATGGCTAGGAAACTTAACCATCTTTGATCAACAAGCTAGTGAAGTAGAGGCATACTAGTGACACTCTATTTGTCTATGTATTCACACATGTACTAAGTTTCCGGTTAATACGGTTCTAGCATGAATAATAAAAATTTATCATGATATAAGGAAATAAATAATAACTTTATTATTTCCTCTAGGGCATATTTCCTTCAGTCTCCCACTTGCACTAGAGTCAATAATCTAGTTCACATCGTCATGTGATTCAACACCAATAGTTCACATCTTTATGTGATTAGTTCACATATTCATGTGACTAATACCCAAAGGGTTTACTAGAGTCAATAATCTAGTTCACATCGCTATGTGATTAACACCCAAAGAGTGATCATGTTTTGCTTGTGAGAGAAGTTTAGTCTTCGGGTCTGCAACATTCAGATCCGTATGTATTTTGCAAATTTCTGTCTACAATACTCTGCACGGAGCTACTCTAGCTAATTGCTCTCACTTTCAATATGTATCTAGATCGAGACTTAGTATCATCTAGATCGGTGTCAAAAGCTTGCATCGACGTAACTCTTTACGACGATCTCTTTTATCACCTCCATAACTGAGAAATATTTCCTTATTCCACTAAGGATAGTTTTGACCACTGTCCAGTGATCCACTCCTGTATCACTATTGTACCCTCTTGCCAAACTTATGGTGAGGTACATAATAGGTCTGGTACACAGCATATCATACTTTGTAGAACCTATGACTGAGGCATAGGGAATGACTTTTCATTCTCTTTCTATTTTTTGTCGTGGTCGGGTTTTGAGTCTTTACTCAACTTCACACCTTGCAACACAGTCAAGAACTCCTTCTTTGACTGTTCCATTTTGAACTACTTCAAAATCTTGTCGAGGTATGTACTCATTGAAAATATATCAAGCATCTTGATCTATCTCTATAGATCTTGATGCTCAATATGTAAATAGCTTCACCGAGGTCTTTCTTTGAAAAACTCCTTTCAAACATTCCTTTATGCTTTCTAGAAAATTCTACATTATTTCCGATCAACAATATGTCATTCACATATACTTATTAGAAATGTTGTAGTGCCCCCACTCACTTTCTTGTAAATACAGGCTTCACCGCAAGTCTGTATAAAACCATATGCTTTGATCACTTTATCAAAGCATATATTCCAACTCTGAGATGCTTGCACTAGTCCATAGATGGATCGCTGGAGCTTGCTCACTTTTTTAGCACCTTTAGGATCGACAAAACCTTCTGGTTGCATCATATTCAACTCCTCTTTAAGAAATCCATTAAGGAATGCATTTTTGACATCCATTTGCCAGATTTCATAAAATGCGGCAACTGCTAACATGATTCGGACAGAATTTTAAGCATCGATACGAGTGAGAAAATCTCATCGTAGTCAACAACTTGAACTTGTCGAAAAGATTTTTGCGACAATTCGAGATTTGTAGATAGTAACACTACTATCAACATCCGTCTTCCTATTGAAGATCCATTTATTCTCAATGACTCACCGATCATCGGGCAAGTCAATCAAAGTCCATACTTTATTCTCATACATGGATCCCATCTCAGATTTCATGGCCTCAAGCCATTTTGCAGAACCTGGGCTCATCATCGCTTCCTCATAGTTTGTAGGTTCGTCATGGTCTAGAAACATGACTTCCAATCCTTTTTGTAGCAAAGGACAAACCTGGACAAACTCTTATATAAAGGAAAGCGCTCCTGAGGACACCTGGGAATTATCATCAAGCTATTTTTCATCACGTTCATATGATTCGCGTTTGGTACTTGATAATTTGATATGTGGGTGAACCGGTGCTTGGGTATTGTTCTTCCTTGGACAAGCATCCCACTTATGATTAACCCCTATTGCAAGCATCCGCAACTACAACAGAAGAATTAAGGTAAACCTAACCATAGCATGAAACATATGGATCCAAATTAGCCCCTTGCGAAGCAACGCATAAACTAGGGTTTAAGCTTCTGTCACTCTAGCAACCCATCATCTACTTATTACTTCCCAATGCCTTCCCCTAGGCCCAAACAATGGTGAAGTGTCATGTAGTCGACGTTCACATGACACCACTAGAGGAAAGACAACATACATCTCATCAAAATATCGAACGAATACCAAATTCACATGACTACTAATAGCAAGACTTCTCCCATGTCCTCAGGAACAAACATAACTACTCACAAAGCATATTCATGTTCATCATCAGAGGGATATTAATATGCATAATGGATCTGAACATATAATCTTCCACCAAGTAAACCAACTAGCATCAACTACAAGGAGTAATCAACACTACTAGCAACCTACAGGTACCAATCTGAGGTTTGGATACAAAGATTGGATACAAGAGATGAACTAGGGTTTGAGATGAGATGGTGCTAATGAAGATGTTGATGGATATTGACCCCCTCCCGATGAGAGGATCGTTGGTGATGATGATGGTGATGATTTCCCCCTCCCGGAGGGATGTTTCCCCGGCAGAACAGCTCCGCCAGAGCCCTAGATTGGTTCCGCCAAGGTTCCGCCTTGTGGCGGCGGAGTCTCGTCCCGAAAGCTTGCTTATGATTTTTTCCTCAACGAAAGACTCCATATAGCAGAAGATGGGCATCGGAGGGCCACCAGGGGGCCCACGAGGCAGGGGGCGCACCTAGGGGGGTAGGGCGCGCCCCGCACCCTCGTGGCCAGGATGTGGCCCCCTCTGGAACTTCTTGCGCTCAGTATTTTTTATATATTCTGGAAATAGCTTCCGTGAAGTTTCAGGACTTTTGGAGCTGTGCAGAATAGGTCTCTAATATTTGCTCCTTTTCCAGCCCAGAATCCCAGCTGCCGGAATTCTCCCTCTTCATTTAAACCTTGTAAAATAAGAGAGAATAGGCAAAAGTATTGTGACATAATGTGTAATAACAGCCCATAATGCAATAAATATCGATATAAAAGCATGATGCAAAATGGATGTATCAACTCCCCCAAGCTTAGACCTCGCTTGTCCTCAAGCGAAAGCCGAAATTGAAAAATATGTCCACGTGTTTAGAGATAGAGGTGTCGATAAAAATAAAATATGAACATGAGGACATCATGATCATTCTTAGAACAGCAATATATATATATATATTGTCATATGATCTCTTATGCTAAAGTAACAATTCAATCACAATTTCAAGTATGAATCATAAACTTCCTTGAGAACCAACAAACTCTAATCTCAGTCACTGAGGCAATTGCAATTTATCATAACATAGGAAAGAGTCAATATAAGAGCTTTTCAGCAAGTCCACATACTCAACCATCTTTTAGTCTTTCACAATTGCTAACACTCACACAATATTTATGGGTATGAAGTTTTAATCGGACACAGAGAAATATAGGGGATTATAGTTTTGCCTCCCAACGTTTTACCTCAAGGGTAATGTCAACAATAATAGTTCATGAAAACTCACATCCAATTAGCTATATATGTCTGGATCATTCCAACACATTGTGCTTGCCAAAGGATAAAATGTAAAAGGAAAGGTGAAGATCACCATGACTCTTATATAAGGTAGAAGAGAAAAGTAAAAGATAGGCCCTTCGCAGAGGGAAGCAGAGGTTGTCATGCGCTTTTATGGTTGGATGCACAAAATCTTAATGCAAAAGAACGTCACTTTATATTGCCACTTGTGATATGGACCTTTATTATGCAGTCCGTCGCTTTTATTTCTTCCATATCACAATATTGTATAAAGCTTATTTTCTCCACACTAATAAGTCATACATATTTAGAGAGCAATTTTTATTGCTTGCACCGATGACAACTTACTTGAAGGATCTTACTCAATCCATAGGTAGATACGGTGGACTCTCATGGCAAAACTGGGTTTAGGGATATTTGGAAGCACCAGTAGTATCTCTACTTGGTGCAAAGAAATTGTCTAGCATGAGAGGGAAAGGCAAGCTCAACATGTTGGATGATCCATGACAATATAATTTATCTCAGATGAAAGAAAACATAACCCATTACGTTGTCTTACTTGTCCAACGTCAACTCTTAGCATGTCATAGTTTAATGAGTGCTCACAATCATAAAAGATATCCAAGATAGTATATTTACATGTGAACCTCTCTTTCTTTATTTCTTCTTATTAATTGCAACGATGACCAAAACTATGTTTGTCAACTCTCATCAATTTTTATTCATCATACTCTTATACGTGAAGTCATTACTCTCCATAAGATCCATATGATCTCTTTGTTTCTGTTTATTATTTCTCTTTTTATTTTATCCCTTCAAGATCATAGCAAAATACTCAATCCCTTGACTCAACACTAATCTTTATTATAAATAGCTCACGGACTCGATTACATAGAAGGATCATAAAGCAAAACTCACGACTAGATCATACTAAAACTTTATTCTACTAGATCAAGATATTATCAAAAGGATTGAACTAAGAAAAACGGTAAAGATAAAAGTGATGGTGATACGATACCGGGGCACTCCCCCAAGCTTGGCATTTGCCAAGGGGAGTGCCCATACCCATGTGATTATATTTCTTTCTTTGTTGGTGAAGAAGGTGGAGTTGTTGATGATGGATAGTCGTACATCGAGCGTAGGAGGTCTTCCAACTAGCGGATAATGCCCTTGAGTGCGATGATATGCTCCTTCAACAAAATATTTTCACGTGTGAGATACTTGTTTTGTATACGAGCTAACTCAATCATCTTGAAAGCTTCGATATCAGTTGGGGTAAGAAGATTGTGATCAAGTTGAAGGATGTCTTCCGCTGCCGGAACTTGGTCCTCCGTGGCCTTCTTGATCCCTTCATCCTTGTTGATCTCCATAGGTTCTTCCCTCTTCAGCTCCATCTTCATTAGCCAAGCATCATTGTCACCATTGTTGGAGGAGGGGGACTACATGATGCCTGGCCTTGACAACCCTGACAGAAAATAGCTCGAAACAAGAACAAGAGATATTTGCGTGATACGGTGGTCAAAGCCCTCGGGAGATTATATAATGAATTTTTACCGACCGACAGAAGTACCGTGCAAGAAAACGGAGTCCGGAGGGCACACGAGGTGCCCACGAGGCAGGGGGCACCCCCAGGGGGGTTACGGCTTATATGAAAACATACATCTCATCAAAATATCGAATGAATACCAAATTCACATGACTACTAATAGCAAGACTTCTCCCATGTCCTCAGGAACAAACGTGACTACTCACAAAGCATATTCATGTTCATAATCAGAGGGGTATTAATATGCATAATGGATCTGAACATATAATCTTCCACCAAGTAAACCGACTAGCATCAACTACAAGGAGTAATCAACACTACTAGCAACCCACAGGTACCAATCTGAGGTTTGGATACAAAGATTGGATACAAGAGATGAACTAGGGTTTGAGATGAGATGGTGTTGATGAATATGTTGATGGAGATTGACCCCCTCCCGATGAGAGGATCGTTGGTGATGATGATGATTTCCCCCTCACGGAGGGAAGTTTCCCTGGCAGAACAGCTCCGCCAGAGCCCTAGATTGGTTCCGCCAAGGTTCCGCCTCGTGGTGGCGGAGTCTCGTCCCGAAAACTTGCTTATGATTTTTTCCTCAAGAAAGACTCCATATAGCAGAAGATGGGCATCGGAGGGCCACCAAGGGGCCCACGTGGCAGGGGCGCGCCCAGGGGGTAGGGCGCGCCCCCCACCCTCGTGGCCAGGGTGTGGCCCCCTCTGGAACTTCTTGCGCTCAGTATTTTTTATATATTCTGGAAAAGCTTCCGTGAAGTTTCAGGACTTTTGGAGCTGTGCAGAATAGGTCTCTAATATTTGCTCCTTTTCCAGCCCAGAATCCCAGCTGCCTGCATTCTCCCTCTTCATGTAAACCTTGTAAAATAAGAGAGAATATGCATAAATATTGTGACATAATGTGTAATAACGGCCCATAATGCAATAAATATCGATATAAAAGAATGATGCAAAATGGACGTATTATTTCCAATAAGTCAGTTGCTCGCTCCATTGTTCCGGAGAACGGAGTCTTAGTCATCTTGCCCATGAGGCATGGTTGGCATGCATCAAGTGATTCATAATCAAGTGATTCCAAAAGTCCATCAGCATGGAGTTTCTTCATGTGCTTTACACCAATATGACCTAAACGGCAGTGCCACATATAAGTTGCACTATCATTATTAACTTTGCATCTTTTGGCTTCAATATTATGAATATGTGTATTACTACGATCGAGATTCAATAAACCATTTATATTGAGTGTATGCCCATAGAAGGTTTTATTCATGTAAATAGAACAACAATTATTCTTTGACTTAAATGAATAACCATATTGCAATAAACATGATCCAATCATATTTATGCTCAATGCAAACACCAAATAACATTTATTTTAGGTTCAACACTAATCCCGAAGGTAAAGGGAGTGTGCGATTGTGATCTTATCAACCTTGGAATCACTTCCAACTCTCATCATCACCTCGCCCTGAACTAGTCTTTATTTATGTTGCAACTCCCATTTCGAGTTACTACTCTTAGCAATTGAACCAGTGTAAAACACTGATGGGTTGCTATAAACACTAGTAAAGTACACATCAATAATATGTATATCAAATATACCTTTGTTCACTTTTCCATCCTTCTTATCGCCAAGTATCTAAGGCAGATCCACTTCTAGTGACCATTTCCTTTGAAGTAGAAGCACTCAGTTTCAGGCTTGGGTCTATCTTTGGGCTTCTTCATGGGAGTGGCAACTTGCTTTCCATTCTTCTTGAAGTTCCCTTTCTTTCCCTTGCCCTTTTACTTGAAACTAGTGGTTTTGTCAACCATCAACATTTGATGCTTTTCTTGATTTCTACTTTCATCGATTTCAGCACCACGAAGAGCTCGGGAATCGTTTTCTTCATCCCTTGCATATTATAGTTCATCACTAAGTTCTATTAACTTGGTGGTAGTGACTAGAAAAGTTTATCAATTACTATCTTATCTGGAAGATTAACTCACACTAGATTCAAGCAGTTGTAGTACCCAAACAATATGGGAAGATACTCACTGGTTGAGCTATTCTCCTCCATCTTGTAGGCAACATACTGTCCGAGGTCTCATACCTCTCGACACGGACATGAGTATGAAATACCAATTTCAACTCTTAGAACATCTTATATGTTCCATGGCATTGAAAACGTTTCTGAAGTCCCAGTTCTAAGCCGAAAAGCATGGCGCACTAAACTATCAAATAGTCATCATACTGAGCTTGCCAAACGTTCATAACGTCTGCCTCTGCTCCTGCAATAGGTCCTTCACCTAGCGGTGCATCAAGGACATAATTCTTCTATGCATCAATGAGTATAATCCTTAGATCACGGACCAAGTCCACATAATTTCTACTATCATCTTTCAACTTCTTTTTCTCTAGGAACATATCAAAATTAAACGGGAAGCTACATCGCAAGCTATTGATCTACAACATAGATATGCAATTACTATCAGGGCTAAGTTCATGATAAATTAAAGTTCAATTAATCATATTACTTAAGAACTCCCACTTAGATAGACATCCCTCTAATCATCTAAGTGATCACGTGATCCATATCAACTAAACCATGTCCGATCATCACGTGAGATGGAGTAGTTTTCAATGGTGAACATCTCTATGTTGATCATTCTTTTATATGATTCACGCTTGACCTTTTGGTCTCCAGTGTTCCGAGGCCATATCTGCATATGCTAGGATCATCAAGTTTAACCCGAGTATTCTGCATGTGCAAAACTCGCTTGCACCCGTTGTATGTGAACATAGAGCTTATCACACCCGATCATCACGTGCTGTCTCAGCATGAAGAACTGTCACAACGGTGCATACTCAGGGAGAACACTTCTACCTTGAAATTTAGTGAGGGATCATCTTATAATGCTACTAATGTACTAAGCAAAATAAGATGCCTAAAAGATAAACATCACATGCAATCGAAATACGTGACATGATATGGCCATCATCATCTTGTGCCCATGATCTCCATCTCCAAAGTATCGTCATGATCTCCATCGTCACCGGCCTGACACCATGATCTCCATCATCTTGATCTCCATCAATGTGTCGTCACATGGTCGTCTCGCCAACTATTGCTTTTGTAACTATTGCTATCGTATAGCGATAAAGTAAAGGAATTATATGGCGCTTGCATCTTATGCAATAAAGAGACACCCATAAGGCTCCTGCCAGTTGCCGATAACTTCAATAAAACATGATCATCTCATACAACAAATTATATCTCATCATGTCTTGACCATATCACATCACAACATGCCCTGCAAAAACAAGTTAGACGTCCTCTACTTTGTTGTTGCAAGTTTTAAGTGGCTGCAACGGGCTTTGCAAGAACCGTTCTTACCTACGCATCAAAAACCACAACACGGTATAGTGATTGCTTTTTGATCTTCAGAAAAAACCCTGTTCATTGAATTCGATTCAACTAAAGTTGGAGAAACTGACACCTACCAGCCACCGGTGTGCGAAGCACGTCGGTAGAACCAGCCTTGCGTAAGCGTACGCGTAATGTCGGTCTGAGCCGCTTCTTCCAAGAATACCGCTGAATCAAGAATCAACTAGTGACGGCAAGCAATATGTATATACCCACGCCCACAAATCCTTTGTGTTCTACTTGTGCATATAACATCTATGCATAGACCTGGCTCGGATGCCATTGTTGTGGAACTCAGTAATTTCAAAAATTTCCTACGCACACGCAAGATCTATCTAGGTGATGCATAGCAACGAGAGGGGGAGAGTATGACTATGTACCCTCGTGGACCGAAAGCGGAAGCATTATGAAATGCGGTTGATGTAGTCGAACGTCTTCGCGATTCAACCGATCAAGTACCGAATGCACGACACTCCGCGATCTGCACACGTTCAGCTCGGTGACGCCCCTCGTACTCTTGATCTAGTTGAGGCCGAGGGAGAGTTTCGTCAGCACGATGACGTGATGACAGTGATGATGAAGTTACCTACGTAGGGCTTCGCCTAAGCACTACAACGATATGATTGAGGTGGAATTCTGTGGAGGGGGGCACCGCACACGGATAAACAATCAACTTGTGTGTCTATGGGGTGCCCCCTCCCCCGTATATAAAGGAGTGGAGAAGGGGAGGGCCGGCCCTCTGTATGGCGCGCCCAAGGGGGGATTTCCTACTCCTAGTAGGAGTAGGTTTGCCCCTTTCGTAGTCCATGTAGGAGAAGAAGGAAGGAGAGGAGAGGGAGAAGGAAAGAGGGGGGCGCCGCCCCCTCCCTAGTCCAATTCGGACCAGCCCATGGGGGGGGCATGCGGCCACCCCTTGAGGCCCTTCTGTCCTTTCCCGTATGGCCCATTAAGGCCCATTACTTCCTCCAGTGAATTCTCGTAACTCTCTGGTACTCCGAAAAATACCCGAATCACTCGGAACCTTTCCGATGTCCGAATATAGCCTTCCATTATATTGATCTTTACGTATCGACCATTTTGAGACTCCTCGTCATGTCCGTGATCTCATCCGGGACTCTGAACAACCTTCGGTACATCAAATCACATAACTCATAATACAAATCGTCATCGAACGTTAAGCGTGCAGACCCTACGGGTTCGAGAACTATGTAGACTGACCGAGACACATCTCCGGTCAATAACCAATATCGTAACCTGGATGCTCATATTGGCTCCTACATATTTTATGAAGATCTTTATTGGTCAAACCGCATAACAACATAAGTTGTTCCCTTTGTCATCGGTATGTTACTTGCCCGAGATTCGATCGTCGGTATCCTCATACCTAGTTCAATCTCGTTACCGACAAGTATCTTTACCCATTCCATAATGCATCATCCCGCAACTAACTCATTAGTCACATTGCTTGCAAGGCTTATAGTGATGTGCATTACCGAGAGGGCCCAGAGATACTTCTTCGACAATCGAAGTGACAAATCCCAATCTCGATTTGTGCCAACTCAAGAAACACCATCGGAGACACCTGTAGAGCATCTTTATAATCACCTAGTTACATTGTGATGTTTGATAGCACACTAAGTGTTCCTCTGGTATTCGGGAGTTGCATAATCTCATAGTCATAGGAACTTGTATAAGTTATGGAGAAAGCAATAACAATAAACTAAACGATCATAGTGCTAAGCTAACAGATGGTTCAAGTCAATCACATCATTCTCTAATGATGTGACCCCGTTCATCAAATGACAACTCATGTCTATGGCTAGGAAACTTAACCATCTTTGATCAACGAGCTAGTGAAGTAGAGGCATACTAGTGTCACTCTATTTGTCTATGTATTCACACATGTACTAAGTTTTCGGTTAATATAGTTCTAGCATGAATAATAAACATTTATCATGATATAAGGAAATAAATAATAACTTTATTATTGCCTCTAGGGCATATTTCCTTCAGAAAGCTGTGTATATGTCCTGAAAACGGACTAGGTGACCTTTAAAGACCCTGTAGGTACTCTGCCACGCATCTACACTGCTTTTTCAACTTGGTGTATCATCCTTCGAGAGGATCATCGATCGGTGTTTTCATGATAGGCCTCAAAAGGAGACCTTAGTACCGTCAAAAAGGCAACATGGGTTGTAAGGAACCTGAAAAAATAACAATAAAGAAGGAAATATGAGTGTCCAAATAGGGTCTAGCCGTATTGTGGACTTTATCTTTATTATGCGTCCATCCTTTCCCATGGTACCTTTAGTGCGTAATTATGCATGCGTGGTACATATGCCACAATTTGATAGGGACTGAGATGGAGGCCGAATTGCTAATCGAGCTCTTGGCGAGCTGGACTGTCGTACTGTGGGGTAGTCCAGACTCGTTTGACAGTGTCCGGTGACTTGGCCGCCGATGTGATGGTCGGCTTGATAATGCCGCCCTGTACTTTTGCTGCCAGGGCCGCGGTGTGCTCCTCGGTGCGGAGGGACCGCTCCATGTTTCCTTGACTGTTATAACACCGTGTGGTCCGGGCATCTTGAGTTTGAGATAGGCATAGTGTGGGACCGCATTAAAGCGGGCAAACGCGGTTCCTCCGAGCAGTGCGTGGTAGCCACTGCAGAAGAAGACGATGTCGAAGATCAAGTCTTCGCTTCGAAAATTGTCTGGCGAACCGAAGACAACCTCCAATGTGATTGAGCCCGTGCAGCGGGCCTCTACACCGGATATTACTCCTTTAAAGGTAGTTTTGGTTGGCTTGATTCTTGACGTATCAATACCCATCTTGCAGACTGTGTTCTGATAGAGCAGGTTAAGGCTGCTGCCGCCGTTCATGAGGACTCGCATAAGGTGGAATCCGTCAATGATTGGGTCGAGGACCAGTGCGACCGAACCTTCGTGACGGATATTGGTCGGATGGTCCCTGCGATCGAAGGTGATCGGACTGGCCGACCATGGGTTGAATTTTGGGGCGACTGGCTCTATCGCATAGACGTCGCTTAGCGCGCGCTTGCTCTCCCTCTTGGGGATATGAGTGATGTATATCATATTTACCATTTTGACCTCGGGGGGGAAATTTCTTCTGCCCCCTGTGTGTAGTTGACGAGGCTCCTCGTCGTCGTCCTCGCTCGACGACCCTTTCTCCTTATGCTCGGTATTTAACTTACCGGCCTGTTTAAAGACCCAACAACTTCGGTTGGTATGATTGGCAGGCTTGTCGGAGGTGATGTGAATCTGGCAGGGTCGATCGAGTATTCGGTCCAAGCTGGATGAGCCCTCTCTATTTCTTTTGAATGGCTTCTTCCACTGACCGGGCTTGGAGCCGCTGAATCCGGCGTTGCCCGCCATGTCTTCGGTATTGTCATTATTGCTGCGGCGCTTGTGTTTGTTGCGCCGGGGCCTGCCATTGTTATTCTTAGCTTCAGAAGTGCCAGGCTCGCTTGTGCTATTACTGCTACGGGCTAGCCAGCTGTCTTCGCCCGCGCAAAAGCGGGTCATGAGTGCCATGAGGGCTGCCATGGACTTCGGCTTCTCTTGGCCGAGGTGTCGGGCGAGCCATTCATAATGAATTTTATGCTTAAAGGCCGCTAGGGCTTCGGCGTCTGGACAATCGACAATCTGGTTCTTTTTAATGAGGACCCTAGTCCAGAATTTTTGGGCGGACTCTCCAGGCTGCTGGACAATATGACTGAGGTCATCAGCATCTGGAGGCCGGATCTAGGTGCCTTGGAAGTTATCTCTAAAGGCATCCTCCAGGTCTTCCCAGCTTCCGATAGAGTTTTCTGGGAGGCTGTTTAACTAGTGCCGAGCTGGCCCCTTAAGTTTTAGGGCGAGGTATTTGATGGCGTGTAGATCGTCACCGCGAGCCATGTGAATGCGGAGAAGAAAATCTTCAATCCATATTGCGGGATCTGTTGTGCCGTCGTATGATTCAGTGTTCACGGGTTTAAACCCTTCCGGGAACTGGTGCTCCATTACCTCATCGGTAAAGCATAGGGGGTGTGCGGGGCCTCTATATCGGGCCATGTCATGACGCAGTTCGGATGGAGTCCGTATGTGGTTTTCAGCCCGGGCATGGTTGTGCTTGTCGCGCCAGGATTGATAACCGTCCTCTCGCGCCGGAGCATGCCCCCTTGATCCATAGATTGACCTAGTCTGGCCGGCTCTATTGTCTAGGTCCTGACATAAGTCATAAGTGTATCCTCGAGCTGTTCTTTCTTTGCTTTTATGGCGAGGTGATGCGGGCTGGTGTTCGGCTTGAGTTGCCGTTCTGTCCCGGCCACGTGGTGGTCGGTCAGGTCCGTCAGCCGCGTTACGCGCGGGCGGTATTGGCTGTAGCGTCTCATCGTCGAATTGGGGTAGCAGTTTGCGCTTCGGTTAAATCTTTATTGGGCGTTCCAGGCCGTATTCTTCGGCTGCCGGGACATTAGTCCATCTGTCATTGAGCGGATCTTGGTCAGCTTGAAGCTGCTGCAGCTTTTTCTTTAGGCTTCTTGTCATGGCTATTAGCCGGCGCTTAAAGCGCTCTTGTTCGAGGGGTTCTTCTGGCACGATAAAATCGTCGTTGCCGAGGCTCACGTCGTCCTCGGAGAGTGGTAGATAGTTGCTATCCTCTGAGTCTTCGTTCCCTGCTTGCTCATCAGGGTCGACTTGCACGTCCTCCCGATCATCCTGTTTGGATGTTGGTTCGATGGGGTCTTCTTGGTCTTCGGTGTTTTCCAGAGTATCATCGTCTCCGGTGCCGGTATTGTTGTGGGTTAGATCCTCGATAGTGTCGATGAAGTGGGTGGCGGGTGGGAAGTAAAATTCCCTATTTTCAGCCCCTAGTCCGGGCTGGGCGCAGTTCGGAAGTGGTTCCTCTATGATGGCGATGGATCGCATTAAGTCCAGAGCCTCGTTTAAGAGCGAGGTTTGGACGGGGACCGAAGTTCCATGGCCTGGATTACATGACACAAACTTCAAGGGTTCGGAGCTAGTGCCCGGAGAAGAGTCCAGCTTTGTGATGACTGCCGGTGGCGCTATCCTCTCCGGTTCTCCAGTGTTGAGCTCTATAGCCGCAAAGAGTTCGGCGGGCTCTAGAGTCCCGTCTTCGAACCTGGTGACGCGCTCTGGATCTAAGGCCAGAGCGGTGGTTGGAGCCGCGAACCTTGGAGTATCAACTCTCCTCGGATATCAGCGACATAGTTCAGATTTCCAAAAGTGATCTGGTGACCAGGGGCGTAGCTGTCGATCTGCACCAGGTGGCCAACCGAGTTGGCGTGTAGTGCGAGGCCGCCGAATACGAAGATCTGGCCGGGGAAAATCTCCTTCCCGGCCGTATTGTTGTAGATGATCGATGGATCCATCAAGCCTTTTGACGATGACACAGTGGAACTCTCAATGAAAGCACCAATGTCGGTGTCAAAACCGGCAGATCTCGGGTAGGGGGTCCCGAACTATGTGTCTAAGGATCGAGGGTACCAGAAGGCAGGGGACATGATTCAGCACATCTTTCGTGCAAGTCATATGTTTTTCTATTATAAAAATCTCTCCTAGACAATTGGAAGTATACGTTTGCTGGGATCGTGATTAAAGCAACGCTGCCATCTGTCATAAAAAAACACGACTCCTAAACAACTAGAAAAAGGCACTGCCAGCTATAGAGTCCGAGCGCCACTCCAAAAAGACATGAGTCCGATCAGAACTTCCGTCCAAGTCATATGTTTTTTCTATTAAAAAACTCTATCCTAGAGAATTAGAAGTGAACGTGTGCTAGATGTGAAAAAAAGTGAATGTATGGTGGGGATTGTAAAGCAAGGCCGCCCGCTCCCGTAAAAACAGCATGGCTACCCAACAGGTTAAAATAGGCACGGCTTCCAACTATAACAAGTCAAAGTGCACCGCAAAAAAAACAAGAGTCAAATCTTCTCCTTTTTTTCTTTCCTTTTTCCTGCTTTTGAGGGGAAAAGCATCAGATCACAATTCTTCATTTAGTGACATCATTTATGATCCCAGCCAAAAAAATTAGGATATGATTATATATGAAATTAATCAATCTGGACGGCTATATTAGTGCTTCACTTGGGATAAGAAACTTTCTCTAAGTCTCGAAATTTTTTTTTCTCTACCCATGAGCGATAACAAGCTTTCTCTACCCAGATAAGAAAAAGTGCATGTATATGTACATAGCATAGAGTTCCCGGCAAACTAATTCTCAATATACTTTTGTTTAATAATGAAATATTTCTACAATAGGATGTTAGCAGCAACAAAATTTGTATGGACAGCTGATACTCAAAATATGTCGACATCTAAATAACTGCCAAAAATAATATTCTTATGTCGAAACTATAAATAATTATGTGATGTTCTATAGCCAGAAAGACCGGTCATGAGGCATATCCACGGGATTCAAGTATATCATATTGATTCGGAGTGTTGACCTCATGAAGATACTGTATTAAGGAGCCGCTGGGGCAGATGACTAGGGAATAGTGAGAACATAAAAGAAATACTAGAAAATACATTGGTCCACATGGGCTAAATAATTCTTTATGTTTATTATATGATGGGTCCTAATTCCGATAGTTGAGATTAAAAACTGGAACTAAAAGTTATATGTGTATTAGTAGCCAAATCAGCTATGATGGAAATCAATCTGAAGCAATCCATGTTGCATGAAGCGCATGCAATACCATAATTGCAAATGCCACCAGTTAACCAATTAATCATTCTAATCGGTTTTATATAGATTATGAGAATGAATCTTATTTGATAGCCATAAAATAACATCTGAAGATGGTTTTCCCCGCGAGCAAGAATGCAAAAGAAAAGGTTACTTATATGGCATCTTGTGATTTTTTCAAACAACAAAAAACACTACTAACTAAAAGACAGATGTGGTAGTAAATATTTTGTAGAGACTCAATAGAAATATAAGTATGATTTTCATCAAGATATTAAAATAGTAGTGCCGTGAACAGAAGCCTAAAAATGATTATATCAAGCTAAGTAACACATCTCCTTGGATTTCAGTTTTGTAAAACTTCACTAAGGACAATGTATAGGTGAATATAGTCTAATACAAATTAACATTGCAGGAAACATTATTGACAAAAAACTACATACAACAATATGTAATAAATTTACAGCCACAAATACACGAGCCACCACACCGGTAATGTTTAATCCCGTGGAGGACAAAAACCCATGATAGGATGTAAGACATTCATATTTATATTTATTCGAATGTTGGCGTTTATTTAAATACTGAAAATACCAAAAAAGACTTATGCTTCCTTTTATGTCATTGCAAGTGGATGATGAATGTAAAATAGACCGAGAGCGAGAAAAATGTGTGTTGCCTAACTTTCTAATATTAGCTGCTAATATATTCAGGATATTTTGATTGTCAATGAAAATAGTGTCAATTTATCATTTATTTACTTAATGTACCAACGTCCTATATGGCATATTCATATGAAAGTAATGAACAAATTAGTTACAAGTTAACAATCTAGCCGCGCGAATGCGCGGGTCACTCTGCTAGTTCTAGTTTATGTTGCCAAATCAACATAGATACAGTTCGAATCATATCTATTTAAGACAAAGCAACATAGACAGAATATAAGTGTGGGAAACTACACAGCAATAACAACACTTGTAATGTGCATGGCATGAGAACATAACTGTTTATTCAATTGAGACTGAAATCAACATAGAGCAAGTTACAACAGCAAACAGCCAAACACGTTGAAGAAATAGGTTTAAAACATACCTGTTGCGCTATTGGAGTTTCAATTGCATCCTTCAAATTTGAAATTAGTTGGTATCAGTAAATACAGTGATGCAAGAGCAAAGTAGTATGAACCATAGCTATGGAACCTGACCTGAGAACAATTCTTCTTCTGCTTTAAGCGTTGACTTCGGGTTCAGAGTGGTGGTCCTCGTGATTTGGGCACTGTAGTTGCCTTACTAACTGCTCGTGTTTGGGTGCTCTGTGGTGGAGACGGTGCTGTGTCAACGGGAACTGGGTGTCTATCTACTGGGGTTGGGGTTAGAAGGGGTGTAGCTGGTTCTCTGTCCAACTGGGTAGGGGTACAATCTGCATGAGTGTGGGTTATGTGTGGTGGGGCTGGTTCTTGGGCAAGTACAACCATGGTTCTATCTGCATCGACAGGTAGCACGATCTTTTCTGAAGACTATGTTTTAACTCCCACAGATACTACCATCACTCCCTCCAATTGAAATGGCTGATAAACTAGAAAATTAATTGAATGTACAGACATTGTAAGATAGACAGGTGCAATGGATAGTAGGGAAGAAAACATGGCATGAAATAATTCACATTTATGTTGTCTAAGCAAACATAATAGCAGGACATAATTTCACATATATGATGGCTAATTAAACAGGATAGCATGACACAATTTCACATGTATGATTGCTAACTAAACAGGATAGAATGACATACTTCAAAATATGATGACTATGTAAACAGGATGACATGATATAACTATACGATGTGTCTATTAAAGTGGTTGGCATGCCATAAATCACAAACATGCCATCGATGGAAACATGATGGCATGATATAATTCACGGATAGAATGACATAATTTAAAATATGATGACTATGTAAACAGGATGAGATGATATAACTATATTATGTCTTTAGAAAATGGGTTGGCATGCCATAATTCAGATACATGCTGTCTATGTAAACATCATGGCATGACATAATTCAAATATATGATTTATATACTAAGGAAGTGAGCAGAGGGCAATCGCATATATGATGTGTCAACTAAGGAGATGGCATTCAATATTGTGTATATGATGTAAAAACTAAGCATTGCAATACAACATATGCATTATATGAGTAATATAACCCTGCCAAGTTTGAGCATACACCTCAGGGGGATAATAGGACTGGTCATCTGCCTCTGAGTCCTCCTCTGAAGAGCTATCTGTAACCAACAAGATATCTGCTTCAGCAGGTAGCATTGTCTGCTTTGAAGACCTTGTTTTCACTCCAGATTTCTCCATCACCAATTCAAATGGCTGATGCACAGGAAGAGCAGTTGAATATACAAACATTGTCGACAAAAGCAATGAGAAATACAAAAAAAGGACGGCATGATATAATTCACATATATGACGCTTGCCTAAACAACATGGCATTGCATCATTCACATACATAATGCCTTGCAACAAGATAGCATTGCATAATTCACATATATAATGTCTTGCAACAAGATGGCATTGCATAATTCACATATATGGTAATTAGACACTAAACAGGTGGCATTCACACAAATCATGTCAAAACTAAGAAAATGACATAGCAATGCAAGATACCATACGTACGATATGAGCAATATAACACTATCAAGTTAGGGCATGCACCTCAGGGGGGGGGATATGACTGGTCATCTGTCTCTGAATCCTCCTCTGAGGAGCTATCGGTAACCAGCAAGACATGCGCTTCGTCAGATAACATTGTCTGCTCTGAAGACCTTGTTTCCACTCCAGATTTTTCCATGACCGTGCCGAATGGCTGATGCATAGGAAGAGTAATTGAATGTACTAAAATTGTTGACAAATTTAACACGTAATAAAAAATGATGGCATGATATAATTCACATATAAGATGACTGGCTAACCAGGGTGGCATTGCAAAATTCACATATATGATGCCTGGCTAGACAAGATGGCATTGCATGATTCACATATACGATAAAGAAACTAAACAGATGGCATTGACACAAAGCATGTCTAAACTAAGCAGATGACATCTTTAATGTATACAGTAAGCAATGCAAGGCACCATATGCATGATATTACCAACATCAGCATGCCAAGTTAGAGAGACGACCTCATGGGGTAAATAGGAGTGGTCTTCTCCTTCTGAATCCCCCTCAGAACAATTATCTTCCTCTTGATTACGATCCAAAATGGGTGGAGGGGGGCTGCCTTTGCACCCACCATGGAACGACGTCTGCATGAAATTTTATTGCCACGCAAGGCTCGTCTCTTTTGCTCTACATGATCAGTTCCATTGTGTACAATAACTGGCATGCATAGGAATAAAACATAGTGAGATTATGTAAGGTGTGCATGCACAAATCCAGAGTGATGGTAGCAAACTGTGGATAGACCCAAAACCAATGATAGCAGGCAGATAATAGCTTTAGTTAAAAAATACAGATAATGGCTCCTTTAATGTTTGTTTGCACCCAACATGAAACTCATAGTAGACACTGGAGATTAACCAGATAGTAGACAAATAGTACTGATTGCTGCCCCAATATGTACCCCACAACTATTTTAAAACTCAAGTTTCAGCATTAGTTTGGACATGGCTCGGAGTCTAATAGGTGAACACGATGATAATGTAGCATGTCATCATATTAAGCGACATATAACGTAAGCAGACATGGAAGAGTGCGACCTCTCTTGCGGACCCGTGTAGTCCTCAAGGTCATCTGCTCAGTTGATGATGGTAATGCAGTTGCCGTGGTTGCCGGCGGAGGGGAAGAAGATTTGAGGCGGCGAAAGACAGTCTGGAGAGCGGACCCCTGCTGTGGTGAACCCTTCCGTTGTTGGAGCAGCTAAGCTGGGGTGGAACACAGCGCCGCAGGAGCAGGACAAACCACACAAGGTTTTCTTTGACACATATCTGTAACAAAAGTAATTGAGTAAGGGCTTGTTTGAATTTGAGGATTCTAACAATGCAGGGATAGGAAATAGACAGGAATAGGATAGGAATGCACGTGCAAAATAGAGAATTTAAAAACACATGATTTCTGCCAATCTGGGTGTTTGATTCACAACAATTGGAAGATCACAGGATGCAAAAAAGCATGGTGAGATTAAGTCAAACAACAAGAAAATGTACGGTTATAATGCTATTATGCTACTATCTCTTAGTCTTGTGCTTGATGAATAGGAATATGAAAAGGAGGATAAGTGGAAATTAGAATTCCTACGGTTTTTTTTCAAGGAGACACTAAAGGAAAAAATCCTACAGTTTTCCTTTGCTCCATTCCTTTGCACCAAATTCATGAAAAGTAGTACCATAGGAAACTTTCCAATTCCAATGTTTTTCATTCACTTTTCCTTTCAAGCACTGGCGATTCTAGTAGGCAGGCTTGAGCACGGAAAATCCTACACTAAAAAATGTTTTTGTGCTACTTCTATTACTTTGGACCTAGGCCACTGCCATACTAGCTCAACTCCCAGGCCCATCGACAAATGCACAGCTCAAATGCGCAGAGATAAATAATGATGGCGTTCAAGAGAGTCCATCACGGATAGGTAAGTTGCCTGGTACCTCACTGCTTGTCATATAGTAGGATAAAATAATCGTATTTCCCGTTACTATGAGTGCTCAGTGGACAATATGTATAACATGTAGAGTAAAAAAGAGATGCAACAAGTGTACAACCTCTTTGGTGAAGCCATGTCGATCTTAGCGTGATTGGGTTGGCCGGTGAGGATGCTCCGGCTGACTTGGCTGCCGGAGGAGGGGAGAATCTTAGGCATCCGGAGATGGAGCCCGAGGTACTGCTCCGCTGTGATGGAGGGTTTCGTCGTTGGAGCAGCTCCGGTGAGTTGTACGACGCCGAGGCTGAAGCAGGACAAGAGAGACAACGAACAACGTTAACCTGAGTGGAATTCTAATAACATCTCCAATACATGACGTAAAATACATAACCACAAAGTGCTAGATGTAAAACACATCAGCCGCTCATCTCTGAACTTAACTGTCGAAACTGAATTTAACTGTTGAAACTGAACTTAACTGTCGAAACTGAATTTTGCTGTCGAAACTGAATTTTGCTGTCGAAACTAAACGCACTAGCAAGGTGAGGCTACATGTCGGTCGACTGACTTTTTCATCTCTGGTCAGTCGATTTTGCAGCCGTTGGATACGAAATCAAGGGCCTGCGGTTCATCTTCAACCTCCACCCCCCTGAGCCGCCAGCCACCACTGGCCAAACAGCAGCCCCCCCGCCACCCGCGGCCGGCGGTGCGCCGCCCCGCCGGCCCCGAAAACACTCCCCACCGTCGGTCCGCCGCCGCCCCGGCCATCCCTCTAGGCCTCCCCGTGCCAAGCTTTTTCTCTGGGCGATCCCCACGCCACCGCCCCGCCAACGCCCCCTCCACCGCCGGCGACCACTGCCCCCATCCTGAACCCTAAGATAGATAGTGGGGTACCTCTCCGGCGAGCCCCCCCTCCCCGCTGCGGCTGGTTCTTCCTTTTCCCCGGCAAGCCCCCCCACCCCACACCCTAAAAATCGACTGACCCAAAAGTCGATTCAGTCGACTGAAGTGTAGCTAAATTGGAGCAGCATTGCAAGCAAGAGCAAGAGCGAGAGCAGCAGCGCGAGCAAGAGCAATAGCAAGAGCAGAACAGGAAGGGGGCCGAGAGCAAGAGCAGAGCAGCAGCACAAGCGAGATCTAAAGACAGCAGCTCCTACTGATGTGGACGTCTCCGCCGAGGGAGCGACGCCGTGGAGGAAGTGGCCGGCGACGCCGCCGTGGATGGAGCCGCGTCGTGTCAGCTCGGGACTGAGCGCCGGCAGCACTGTGAGATCGAATCAAGAAGAAAATGCGGCGATTAGTGTACAACCTCTTTGGTGGCGCCGATTAGGCCGCAGCTTCATCTGAGGAAACGGTGATGATGATGCTCTTCCGGTGGTGCAGGTGAAGACAGCGGTGTGGGAATGGAGGTGGCGCGAAAGACGAGGGGAACGTCGGGGCAGCTCCTTCGAGGTGGAGGGCAGGGTGGGTGAACCGGCGGGACGATGAGATCAACGACAGATCCTCATCCGGTACGGTTGATGAGGGACCTCGAGGTGTTGCTGTGGACTACGTCGTTGGGGAAGAGGCTCCGACTGGGTGGCGGACGGAGCAGGGTGTGGGGTTTCGTCGCGGGTTTTCGCGGCCTCGGTGTACGAATGGGTGGGTGGAAGGGATGGCGGTGGGGAACCATGGCTTAGAGACGCGCTTGTCCGAAATGTGGGGTAAGTTACGAAAGTACCCCCATGATTTGAGGTGGTTCTTTCGGTTCAGCGGTACCACGAGCATTTCGCGTGTCAGGATTTCATAGGAGGTGGGAGTTTTCGCGCGTGTTGTAATTTCGGAATAGCAAGGCACGGGTTGAGATGGAGGGAGTTGTCGGAGCACAACGAGACACAGATATATCTTAAATATTTCGGGCTAACAAGGCGCGGGTTGAAGAGGCGGGAGTTTCGCAGCACGATAGATAGAGACGCTAGCTTGAATTTTCGGCATAACAAGGCATGGCTTGAAATTTCGGAAGAACAAGCTTAACGTGTACCAAGAAAAGACAATTTGCACCTCAACGCGCACAACACACGCACAAACACCATTTAGACTAGAGTAAGGTACACGTGCATTGCACGCATGAGATTTGACAACCAAATTATGAATAAATACCACATTATAGCATGCAAGCTTTGAGTCATATATGCATGATGTAGATGTTCGTTTAAATCTTATAGTTCATTTCATTCAAAATCATCTAGTTTTTATAAGAAAGCTAATCTATTTTAAGATTCATGGAATTGTGCGTCGTAAGACATAAAGTAAAAACAAATAATGGCAAATCATGTAGAAAAACATTTGGGCAATTATGATACGGAAGATTCTACAACAAATAAGAAGTGCTTGTGTTTTGATGTTTGTGCATTATGCTTAAGTTCAACCATGGAGTCTTCTAGATTATACATGTGGCTAAATCTGGTGGAATCTAGATGATATCCAACGGCTAGTAGTGCTCAAATTTGCCATCTTTGGACCATCAGATTCGCCTCATCCAACGACCATCTTTCAAAGTTAAAGTTACCCGCACAAAAATAAAATAAAATATAATATATATAGGGGTATAGATTTAAATATGTGATGCGAAAGCCGCCCATCATCTTCAATTAGAATAGTATGTTCATGCACGGATGCGACGTGGCCAAATGATATCTGCCATCGGTATCTCAAATTCAAATCAGTCTGACCTTGTTCAATGTGTATACATTACAACATGCTCGTTTCCAAACCACACCGCACAGATCTCCGTTATATTCATGCATGCATGGGTTTCAAACATCAAGATCTCTCATTCAAATATTTGAATTCAACTTTAGATTGATTATGACCTCACCTATTCTTTTACACCCACAAAGTAGTCTTCTCTTTGTAATTGTACCACTAACTTTCTCTCGTGCATGCATGCACACACACTACCAGTCGGCATTATCCATCGCACGCATGCGATCTTTTTCTTCAGGTCGGTCTCCCATGAAGGCACACACCCACACACATCCCCCTCTTCATTATATCGGGCATTCTTTATCTCTCACGCGTGCATGCGCAACGATCGATGTTCCTCTATGTATGTGTGTATATAGCTAGGTCTTTCATAGTTTTCCACACAAACCGATCAATCGATATATCCAGTGAGGTCTCACCCTCATTCCCACGTCCACATCGATCAATCTATACCTCTCTATATAGGATTAACATATATAGCTAATACACCCACATTAATTATATATCCAACGTCCCCCTCTCATCATCCATGCCTTCCGCTTCATCTCTTAGACGTGTGCACAATGGCGAAGACAGGGCAGTAAGGGCCCTGCCCCCTCCCCCTAACATCACTATATATCGAAACTAATATGAATGTGATCATTAGACAATTGCTGCTAAAAATGGTTTAAGTTCATGAATTGACCCTCCTCGTAAAGGATTAGCAATGCTTGGCCCCCTAGCTCATTTATTTTTCATGGCTTCGCCACTGCGCGCAACAGTGCATGTGTTCGCCCCCTCTCTCTAAATATCGATCTCGCACTTGTGCATTCCTTCATAGTCTCCCTCCACTCGGCCCCTCGCACCATCTTCTAGCCCCCCACCAAATTTTGCCACATGTACAATCTTGCAGACTCCATGGTTGAACTTAAGCATAATGCACAAACCTCAAAACGACAGTGGTTCTCTTTTGTTCTAGAATCTTCCATATCATAACTGCCCAAACTTTTTTTCTAGTTGAATTGCCATTATTTCTTTTTTACTTTATGCTTTACAACGCACAATTCCATGAATCATAAAATAGATTAAGGGCTTCTTTGATTCAAAGGATTCTCAAAGGAATTTTGGAGGATTCTAATCATTAGGATTTTTCCTATCTTGGTTGTTTGATTCGTAGGATTGTAAACCATAGGAATTTTTCCATATGATTCATTTGCACTAGATTTCATAGGAAACATCCCATCCACTCAAACCTCTTTGAAAGAATTTTGTGTTTTTTCTATGCACAATCAAACACTTATACAATCTTGTAGGATTCAAGACGGCATTCCACTATAATCCCATGTTTTTCCTATTCCCGCGTTCTTAGCTTTTTTATAAAAACTAATTGATTTTGAATGAGATGAACTATAAGAATTAAACGAAGGGCTACATCAGGCATATATTTCTCAAAGCTTACATGCTATAGTGTGGTATTTATTCATAATTTGGTTGCAAAATGTGATGCGTGCAATGCACGTGTACCTTACTAGTACTTCTAGTATGTGCAAAACACGTAAATTAGAATACCAATGGCACGCTACACAGTGTCTCTCTTACAGTTCATGAAGCCACGTGGCACATGTGGAGGCGTTGTCGCGACCTCCTTGCGTGGATTGATCACAGTGACGTGCTGCTGGTTCCAGAAGAATGTACTCGTCCTCCCTGAGCCATACTGGCGGTACATGAACGAAGCCAAAATGTGCACGCACGCCACGCACGCACTCATTCCCTCGCACGCACACGCGGGTACACGGGCGGACACAATTTTGTACCAAGATCCCCCCCATGTGATAATTTGACACATGTAAAGTCGTTCACTTCATTGATGGTCAATTAATATAGCGCATGCAAATTGAGTGGACGTGAGGGCGGAAGAAAGACATTATTACTCCACTGCGCGCATGCGAGTAGTTAAATCGTGGGTTGATAGTGGTACTTCCATTGGCCTCCTTCGTATTTTGTGCCAATTTTTGACACTAACATAATATTTACGCATTTGAGCAGTGTAGTACTTGAAATTTATGTTCCGCTAAACTCATCGGGAGCCGTTTCGGGCCTCGAAACAAAAAACCATCAATTAATCTTTACCTTGTTCCCATCACATTCGAAAGCCTGCTCACACCTACTAGTACGTACCAAACCTGAACGTGTTCCCACTATGCAGGTATTAGTACTAGTGCTAGTACTTAGGTTATAAAAAGGGGAACTACCTAACCGAAAATTACTCTACCTTTCCTCCTCATAAGTGCTTCTTCTTCGTCCGTCGTTGCCATGGCCGGTGAGCAGAGCTCTAGGTCGAGAACTACTCGTAAAAATGGAGCAGCAACCAAGGCTGCGGAAAAAAGAGGGCTCGCCGCCACGCAGAGACCTCAAAAGATCTCTCACGGGCAGGCGATGACTCCCAGGAGCGCCCTAGCCGCGGAGGCGAACATGACGAGCCGGCGAAGCTGGAGTCGTTATCCCTCGACGGCATGCCCGGTCAGCTCAATAAGCACCTCAATAAGCAGAAGGAGTTCATCCAAGGCTTGATGGAGTTGCTGAAGGTTCCTCGATGAAGATGCTGCAGGCCCTCGTCACGGAATACGAGGAGTTGGCGAAGCTCCACATCGAGCACCCGGCTGCTGTCAAGGTACGTAATGCAGTCGTGGAATAGATGATGAAGGCTCGCATCGAGAAATCCCGTGTTATGGACAGAATGAAGAAGATGGCGGAGGAGACGCGCAAGGAGATGGAGGTCGTGGAGGCGATGAAGAAGCAGTTATGACTCCGCGGTGAATTAGATCATTTGGGGTGATAATCTTCCTTCTTATTTTGTTCCTCTGTTTCATCTTTTGCTTTGGGTGTTTCGCCGCACGTGTCACGTTCTCTGCGAGGCATGAATAGAACAATGGTTTTTTTTGAGCGAATGAATAGAACAATGCTAACAATGAGATGACTAGCAAATTAGATCATTTTTTATCGCCATATGGCACTGGGCTGCTGTGTTTCGTGCTCCTCCGTCGCAGTACTACTCCAGTGGAAAACTTGAGTATACCGCACGGTTCTTTGCTCCTCGATCAGGTCGTCGGCGCATTTATACGAGCGGTCAAATCACAAGGCCCCGCCTTCCAGTAGTAATGAGCCGTCAAATCACAAAGGCCCCCGCCTCTCGTGAAACCGACCAAGCTAGACTGCCCCGCCCTCTAGCCTTTTAAAAAATGTATACTTTTGTACAACAGTAGTATCGATGGATTGCGCCATGGAGCAAAACTTGAAATTAAAAAAAAGGTGGTACATATAGAGAGCGCTCGTCGCCAAATTATGCATATAGTACTATTAAAAAGGCTAGTCACAATAATGGTGTCCAGCACAACCCACCCCTCAAATAAAACTAAGAGGGTGCTTGGATACGTTTTAGTCCCATGACTAAAAGTAGTGGGACTAAAACATGCTAGCCTCACCCATTCTTGGATCCAAATACTAAAAAGGCTAAAATCAAGTTAATGAGCATTTATTATCCTCCAAACCCTCCAATCCAGAACTCGCCTGTGTTAAAGGAGAGGAGTTAAATGAGTAGAGAGAGGACTAATCCATATTTTAGTAGGGGTACCCCTGACTAAATTTTTTAGTCTCATGACTAGTTTTAGCCCCTCTTTAGTCAGGGGTGCTTGGAACTTTAGCCTCTTAAAGAGATTATTTTTAGTCAGACTAAAATAAGTCCCTTGGATCCAAGCACCCTCTAAGAATCCTGGAATTATTTGACAAAACTATGCACCCTAAAATTCTTTGACAACTAAACTGGTGGCTATATGATGTTGGCCATATATATTGTACGTATATAATGTGAAGAAATGAGTGGTTGTACTATACCAACTAAAAGATGAAATGTAAGAAATACTAGTATGTACGTACTGAAGAGTTAAAGTAACGAGAAGAAACATAACATAGTTCTGCTGGGGGCTCAGCACAACACACCCCTCAAATTAAATTAAGCACACCTGAAATTAAACTTTGCAACTATTCCGGTATACACTGCATTAGAACCACCATGAGAAACGACACTACCACCTTACTCGGAGTCCTCGCCCACGTCCTCGACTTCGTCCTTGTCCCTCTTCCTCTTGGCCGATACTTCTTTGCTTGAACCGCACACTTGGCAGTTGATCTTCATCCAACCCTTGTAGATATTGAAGCAAAGGTAGCCATCCATTGCAGCATAGTGGATGTGGTCTATATCTAGTACAGTCCGCTTCCATGCATGACGATGAAACATGTATGGAGGTTTCTCCAGTTTACCATATGAAGGATGAACCATGGCTCCTGCCAGGGTCAACATTGAAGGCTGGCGAGAGGACACCAGCCGATTCTTCTGGAGGTCGAAGGTGTTGCTACAATGAGGCCTATCCGACGCATGACTTCTTTGTCGTTACCAAATTCTACAGTAACAAATTTGACTAGGTTGCTTTGGAGGAAGTCCTTAAAATCCTGGCACTCAACGTCGGCATGGCATATGTGGTAGACCCAGGATAAGTCATGCACGCAAACCTGGATCACGGCGGGCTTCTTCCTCTCTTCGTCCTTTAGATCCTTCTCTGGTCCCAGGACTGTGGTGTACTCAACATCTAGCCCAGTGACTCACTCATCATCTGAGTCTTTGAACTTGCGTCTGAAGCGAGAAAGGCATCCTTTCACTGTCGCGGAAGAACGGGTGTAGATGACGTCGAACTCATCGCCGGTGATGGTTCCAACCTTGTACTCACCGCCGATCGTGGAGATTTGGGACGCCATGGATTTGGGAGGAGGGTTAGGATTAGTGGAACTGCCGTAATGTGAATGGACGGGACGACTAGGAGCGAACCGCTGTAGTATTGAAGGACGTGCGGGGACGAGTAGGAGCGGCATTAATTGGAGAAACCTCATGCAAGCCTCACGCGCACATCCCTAGTGCATGCTACGGCTGGGTATTTATTTCTCCCAATCAGCGTACGCAACGAGCAGCGGAATCAGTGTAATATGTGGTGATTTAATTACAGCGGGACTAATAAAAATGGGACTAATATGTGGTGATTTAATTATCTTCTCCTCTTAAACCACCACCGCTCCTCTCCTGTTCCAATCTAAATGCAGCGCTGCTCCTCTCCTTTTCCATTTCAAAACCACCGCCCCTCCTCTCCTGTTCCAGTCCAAAACCAGCGTCGCTCCTCTCCCGTTCTAATCCAAAACCAGCGCTGCTCCTCTCCTCTTCCATTCAAAAACCACCACCGGCGAGTGAAGGTGCTGTGGAGAAGTAGGTTGATGGAGGAGTACAACTGATATGTGAGGATCGCAGACGGTGACCCTGTGAAGCTAGCTAGGATGTTGGAGATACAGTCTTGGTTTGACACAAGGACCAACTAGCGACGATGGCGACATCCATGGCCAAATATCTGCAATAGAGCAAAAAGGCGGCGATATTCCCGAAGGGAGTTGCGCCGGAGTACATAGAGCTGCTCCTCTGGGCCATGGAGCAAACAGATTCACCGAATCTGATCGTGAGGGAGCGGTGGTGGGAGTATCGATCCCAGATGGAGCATCCACCAAAGATTGAAGGATCGAGCATCTACAGGGTGCTGTTTGTGAGGGTGTCCTGCCAGAGTGAGCCGGTGGAGTCTTCGTCGAGCGAACCCAACTGCAAGAGGAGAAAAGCAGTTGGCCCGACGACGCTTCCCCACAATCATCTCCCTCGCCATTCACATCGTCTCACGGGGCGGCTGTCTGCCGCCGAGGAATAGGAGGGGGCTGCCCCCAGCCCAATAGTCGGGCAGGTTGTGAATTGTCAGGAGGAGCTTAGGGTTGTCGGTATTGGGAGGTTGTGAATTGTGTTTTGTGTTGTGTATTTTGAGAGTACTTTCAAATATGAATGTCTTTTGTATTTCAGATTTGCAGTATTGAGCATATGAAGTATTTTATGAATTCTAGAGATCTATTTTTAGCACTTAAAAAATGTAGTTTCATAGGAGTATAAAAGTGCAGACAATGTGATTCTCAGAGAAGAAACTACAAGTTTCAGTTTCAGATAAAAAACTACAAGTTCAGTTTCAGATAAGAAACTGCAACTTTCAGAGGCAGAGCATTTATATTAACACGGCCTTTTCAAACAGGGTTAACATCATGTTGGAAGTTTTATTCATGGTCGAAAATGGAACTACCAGCCAGTTAACATCATGCTGATCAACATTCATGCATAGCACATCTTCATATGATGCACAGTCAAAATGCCCACACAATGTCGAGTGTGTGAAACATAGAGAAAACGAGGGACGAAGTTTTGGCAAGTGTTGCACGTGGTTTTGGGCTGCCCCGTCTAGGCTTTCATTTTTAACATGCGCAGCCCACGACCTCGTATGGGAGGTCCATAGGCCTGTTTGTATTTTCTTAGGACCGTCATGTATCGACCGGCTTATGAACCTCCCATCCGAGGTTTTATTTTTGGCAGCCCAATTTATGTATTTTTTTGACGAAAACGCAGAGGTCTGTTCTATTTTTCTATATAAGAATAGGAACGCCAGGTCCAACTTATGTTTCCCTTCTAATTATATTGTATATATTTAAATTATTTTATATGTTATTATATATTATTTTATTGTCATCATATATTTAACAGATACTTACATATGTAAGAAACCAATATCCCACATCTTATTAACTTATAAAAATAATTTCTTAACAAATAAAATCCTGGATTGTTTTGGCACGAAAACCCTAGTGATTGTATACAAAAGCTTGGTAAGATTTAAGGACGAATGTAATAATATCACTTATTATTTAAATATATTTATAACAAAATGCTCAGCCCTTTTTTATTTTTTTGATAACATTGCTGGCCCAACCCAACATTATAATTAGAATCAGCCCAGCTAAATCATGTATTTCGAGAAAGTGCAAATGGCCTATAATTTTTTAGGAAATAAAATAAATGGGCCACATGGACGCTACATTATTTGTTCACCCAGCCCAGCTAATGGCTGTAATTAATAAAAGACCAAATTGAGTGTAAATTCTACCGCGCAAAAAAGACTGTAAATTCTGAAAAATGGGTTGAATACGTGCCACATTTTTGGAGGCTGAAATGTGGGCCAATAGGTCGAAGCCAATGCAAGTCATTGTCAATTTAGTCAACAAATGATTCTGACATGTTAGCCGTTGGATTTACATCCAACGATCGGCATCCATCTTCAATCTCTCATCTTCTTCCTCCAGCGCCGCCGGGACCACCTCCCGCCTCCTGCTGCTAGCAGCTCTGCTTAGCACGCTTCGCTATGAAGCGCTACTTCACCGTTTGCCAAGCCATCCCTCCACCCCTCCACACCTCCTGTTCTTCTCCACCGACTACCGAACCACACCGCACTAGAACCAGTTAACCCTCGTACACCTCTCCGTCTGTGACTCTACTCCCGCGTCTTCCCATCTCCGGCTCGTTGTTGTCCGGGGCCTCGCCGTCGTCCACCACCTTGGATGCGCTCGACGCAGCGTGGTCAACATGGTCAACGAACGACACCATCGGAAGTAGACTGTGCGTGGAGAGGCTGACAGCTGGGTCCACGGCCGCACACAAGGAAATGCCTCTTTATTATGCGCAAAATAATGATTCCTCCACCTGACATCTGGGACCCACCGGAAGGGCCTCTGTATTTCGCAAAAATAACGTGCCCCTCGGTGACATGTCGGACCCACTAATACGTCTCCAACATATCTATAATTTTTGATTGCGCCATGCTATATTATCTACTGTTTTGGGCAATAATGGGCTTTATTTTCCACTTTTATATTATTTTTGGGACTAACCTATTAACCGGAGGCCCAGCCCAGATTTGCTGTTTTATGCCTATTTCAGTGTTTCGAGGAAAAGGAATATCAAACGGAGTCAAAACGGAACGAAATCAACTGGAGAAGTTATTTTTGAAAGGAAACCTACCGAATAGACTTGCACCCTACGTCAGAAGATGAAGGAGGTGCTCACGAGGGTAGGGGGTGCGCCCCCTGCCTCGTGCCCCCCCTTCGGTCCACCGATGTACTCCTTTCACCCATATATACCTACGTATCGTAAAACTTCCAGAGGGCATAATAGATCGGGAGTTCCTCCGCCAGAAGCCTCCGTAGCCACCGAAAGCCAATCTAGACCTGTTCCGGCACCCTGCCGGAGGGGGCAATCCCTCTCTGGTGGCCATCTTCATCATCCCGGTGCTCTCCATGATGAGGAGGGAGTAGTTCTCCCTCAGGACTGAGGGTATGTACCAGTAGCTATGTGTTTGATCTCTCTCTCTCTCTCTCTCTCTTGTGTTCTTGATTTGGCATGATCTTGATGTATCGCGAGCTTTGCTATTATAGTTGGATCCTATGATGTTTCTTCCCCCTCTACTCTCTTTTAATGAATTGAGTTTCCCCTTTGAAGTTATCTTATTGGATTGAGTCTTTAAAGATTTGAGAACACTTGATGTATGTCTTGCCGTGCGTATCTATGGTGACAATGGGATATCACGTGATTCACTTGATGTATGTTTTGTTGATCAACTTGCGGGTACCGCCCATGAACCTATGCATAGGGGTTGGCACACGTTTTCGTCGTGATTCTCCGATAGAACTTTGGGGCACTCTTTGAGGTCCTTTGTGTTGGTTGAATAGATGAATCTGAGATTGTGTGATGCATATCGTGTAATCATACCCACGGATACTTGAGGTGACATTGGAGTATCTAGGTGACATTAGGGTTTTGATTGATTTGTGTCTTAAGGTGTTATTCTAGTATGAACTCTAGGGCTGTTTGTGACACTTATAGGAATAGCCCAACGGATTGATTGGAAAGAATAACTTTGAGGTGGTTTCGTACCCTGCCATAATCTCTTCGTTCGTTCTCCGCTATTAGTGACTTTGGAGTGACACTTTGTTGCATGTTGAGGGATAGTTATGTGATCCAATTATGTTATTGTTGTTGAGAGGACTTACACTAGTGAAAGTATGAACCCTAGGCCTTGTTTCCTAGCATTGCAATACCGTTTATGCTCACTTTTATCACTTGTTACCTTGCTGTTTTTATAATTTCAGATTACAAATACCTTTATCTGCTATCCATATACCACTTGTATCACCATCTCTTCGCCGAACTAGTGCACCTATACAATTTACCATTGTATTGGGTGTGTTGGGGACACAAGAGACTCTTTGTTATTTGGTTGCAGGGTTGCTTGAGAGAGACCATCTTCATCCTACGCCTCCTACGGATTGATAAACCTTAGGTCATCCACTTGAAGGAAATTTGCTACTGTCCTACAAACCTCTGCACTTGGAGGCCCAACAACGTCTACAAGAAGAAGGTTGTGTAGTAGACATCACCCACCAGCTATCTTCGCACGCAAGGAAGTGCCTCCTTATTACGCACAAGAAATGAATATTCCCCCTGCCAGCTGGAACCCAGCATAGTGGGAGGCTGACTTGTGGGCCTACCAAGTTGACGACGACGGAGGGCTTTGTCAACTTAGTCAATATGAACGATTCTAGCTCCTGTTACCATACGATGTTCATCCAACGACCGTAGTGCTTCTTCAACCTCTAGTCTTCTTGCTCCAGCCGCCCAAACCAGCGCCGGTCGTGCCGCGTGCTCCTGCCTCCCGTGGCCGGCTGTGATGCCACGGAGGCCTCACTGCCCCCTACTACTCCCCCGCTGGCCAGGCCATCCCTCTACTCACCCAGACCCCCTGTTATTCTGCGGCGACAGTAGCCTCACACCGCAGCCGAACCAGTGAACCCTCGCACTCCTCTTCGCGTGGGCATCCACTGCTCCGTCTTCCCCGGCTCCGAGTCGTCCCCTTCCTAGTCCTCGTCGTCGTCCACCGCTGTGGTGCTCTCGGCACGGCATGGTCAACGTGGCCAAGGAACGACTTCCATTGGACGTGGACTGTATGCGGAGAGGCTGACAGCTGGGTCCACGTCCGTAGCAAGGAAGTGCCTCCTTATTACGCGCAAAATAATGATTCCTCCCCCTGACTGCTGGGACCCACCAGCTACATCTTCGCACGCAAGGAAGTGCGTAGGAAAAAAAACGATTCGCCCCCCTGACTGCTGGGACCCACCAGCTACATCTTCGCACGCAAGGAAGTGCCTGACAGTCGGGACCCACCTGGTCGAAGCGTATGTAGCGTTGTCATTCTGGTCGCGAACGTGTACGTACATATATACTGGTGGATGTATAGGCGCGCACGTGTCGTAGTAGAGGCGCGCACGTAGCATGTACACGTACGTACAGCAGCCAGGGTGCAAGAAAGAAAATATGGCTACGTATGTGTACATACGGGCGGGTCTCGAACGCCTACTCGCGCATACGTACGGCCAGGGCTCGTGTACATGGCTGGGTCAGAACGGAGAAACAACGTCGTCATCGTGTTCATGGGGAGGCAACAGAATGCGTCGTGTTCATGGGGAGGCAACGAAATGCTCGTGTTCATCGGGAGGCAACGGAACGCGTGGGACCCAGCCGGCTGGGTTGAAACGGAATGCGTGGTCGTGTTCATCGGGAGGGCTTGGACGGAACTGGCGATGGAAACAAGGCCTGGCATACCGCAAAATGGAGGAAACGGACCTCCTACGTTCGGAACAGGGTCCTATTGATTGGGAGGGGTGTGGCGTACCACAAAACGGAGGAAACGGACCTCCTACGGTCGAAACGGGGGTCTTGTTGATCAGGAGGGGTGTGGAGTACCGCAAAATGGACGAAACAGGCCTCCTACGGTCGAAACGGGGGTCCTGTTGATCGGGAGGGGTGTGGCGTACCACAAAACGGATGAAACGGACCTCCTACGGTCGAAACAGGGGTCCTGTTGATTGGGAGGGGTGTGGCGTACCGTAAAATGGACGAAACGGACCTCCTACGGTCGAAACGGGGGTCTTGTTCATTAGGAGGGGTGTGGCATACCGCAAAACAGGACTCCACGGGATACTGTTCATCTCCACCGTCGACCTCCTCCAGCCTCCACGGGCTACCGTCGACCTCCTCCAGCCTCCACGGGCTCCTGTTCATCCAGCCTCCACCGCGCGCTACTCCACCGGCTACTGTTCAACCACCCCTCCACGGGAACCCCTCCACCGTCTACTGTTCATCAAGCCCTCCACACCACGGGGTCCTGTTCAACCACCCCTCCACGGGCACCCCTCCACCGTCTACTGTTCATCCCGCCCTCCACCACACCACGGGGTCCTGTTCATCCAGAGGCAACGCCACCGCTCACTGTTCATCCAACCCCCCCCCCCCCCCCCCCCCCCCCCCGCAACACTCGCTGTTCATCCTAGAGGCAGCATCGATCGGCTTCAGTTAGCAGCAGTAGCGAAGGAATCGCTCGATCGGGTTCAGTTAACAGCCATCGATCGATCGCTCGGGTTCAGTAACGCGTAGCCTGCAGTGCAATCGCTCGGGTTCAGTTAGAGCCCAACGCCTTGCTCGGGTTCAGATAGAGCCAACGCCTCGCACACATGCGCGTACGTGTATGAGAGAAACGCGCATCGCTCGGCCCCTGACCTCCCACCGTAACCGGGAACTCCCCGAAATTTTCCTCCTCCTCGCTTCTACCACGGTTTTTTCCGTCATGGACGGCCCAAAGAATGTCATGCAGCTGCGTCTCCGGCCCGCCCAGGACAAAAAGCCCATTTTCTGTCATGATTTTTTGTCATAGAAGTAGGAGCCCACCACATCTATGATGATACCGGGTTTTGTCACAATTATCGTCATAGAAATGTCATACGTATGACAGAAAAAAATTTCGTTCGGCCCAAAATGTCACGGATGTGTCTTTTCTTGTAGTGACATCAATAACATGTATATCACATATACCTTTCTTCACCTTGCCATCCTTCTTATCCGCCAAATACTTGGGGTAGTTCCGCTTCCAGTGACCAGTCTGCTTGCAGTAGAAGTATTCAGTTTCAGGCTTAGGTCCAGACTTGGGTTTCTTCTCTTGAGCAGCAACCACTACAAAAAATACACTTCCGTGATGATACGTGTTTGTCACAGTAGGTCGCGTTTTTTGTCATGCATGTACATCCATGACAAATTTATGACAGAATCAAGATATTCATACCTGTGCTGTCGTAGAAGTGTTCCATGACATTACCAAAATTATCATCACAGAAGTGTCGACTTCCATTATGATAAATCATGCGTCACAGAAGTGCTTTCGTCAAGGGTGTCCGACACGTGGCATCCACCCTAACGAAACGCCGTTAAGCTATCGGGTCGGGTTTTGGATCCGATAACCCGTTAATAGCCCCGACCAATGGGGATTTTCCACGTGTAAAATCATCATTGGCTGGAGGAGACACGTGTCAGGTCCGCGTTGGCACATGTGTCACTCATCCAATGGGCGAGACGCATCTATGATATGTTGACACGTGGACCGGCCCATCAAGTTTAAATGGGCCGGCCCAACTGAAGGCCCACAAGATTTTGCGGACCATAATGGGCCGGCCCAGCTAATGGCCCACGAGATTTTGCGGACCATAATGGGCTGGCCCAGCTAAAGGCCCACAAGATTTTGCGGGCCATAATGGGCCGGCCCAGGTAAATGCCCACAAGATTTTTGTGTGCCATAATGGGCCAGCCTAGGTAAAGGGCCACAAGATTCTTACGGATCATAATGGGTCGGCCCAGCTAAAGGCCCACGAGACTTCGCCAACATTAATGGGTCGGCCCAGCTGTAGGCCCACAAGATTTTGAGGACCCTAGTAGGCCGGCCCATTAACTGGCTGCCATGTTTTGGGCAAAATGCCGGCCCATATTTGATCCGATCCATTAATGGCCTGCCATGCTCCGGGCCTAATAGTGGCCCATATGAGATCCGGCCCGTTAAAAGCCTACCACGTTCTGGGCCAAATTACGGCCCAGATCAGGTCCGGCCTTTTAAGAGGCTTTGGGCTCAATTATGGCCCATATCAGATTTGGCCCGTCAACTGGGCACTATGCTTTTGGGCCCACTTGCTAAAGGCCCACTTAGTAATTCAGCCTGATATTAGTTTTGGCCTGTTAAGGGCCCGTTTAACATTTCGGCCCTATATTAATTTCGGCCTGTTAAAAGCCTGTCATATAGTTGGGCCTAACTACGGCCTGGTTTGCATCCGGCCTGCTCGCAGCCGATATCTGATTGGGCCAAACAAGGACCGAGACAATTTTGGCCTGTTAAAAGCCCGTGATTTGATTCGCACAATCATGGGCCAGGGTTCATTTCGGGCTGCTGCCGGCCCGTGAGCTGTTCGACACATTTCAGGCCCAACCTACATCGTGATTGCATGACGGCCTGATTATGTGCCGTAATTTTACGGTTTGGCCGGTTTACTGCGAAGACAGGATATATATACAGTAAAATAACTGCAGCATCGTGAATAAGAAAAAACCTAGACTATACAATAAAGAAATTACGGCATATTACATCCACTGGGCATCAAAGTTCGCCACTATGATAATAAAGCACAAGCAGACAGCAGATTACATACACTGGGCATCAAAGATCACCACCAGTGCAAATAAACATGCTGACAAAATAATATACAAAACCGACAGCACTTCAATAGAGTTCAAGAAAGGTTAGCCCTGCTGGGGAGCTGCAGTGCAAGCAGCTGAGCAAGATGATGAGACTGCGCTTGTTCAACACTTATATCTTCCTCACTCTGAAAGATAAACAAGCAGACAAATGACAGGTTTTGCACATAAAAGTATCAGTGCTGACAAGTCATCACATTTCTTACTGACGAATAAAGTGAAACAGTTTAAAATTGCATTAACACAATATGGTATTGTTCAGGTCAAGACATGGCAGGAAATGACATTATGAAGGAGTTGGCAGCTTCATGACACCACTGGATTACAGATCAAGAACTCATAAGTATCAATGGTTAGTGTGCTGTCAATTTATACCATTTCAGTTGGCAAATAAAGAGATGGTTTAAATAATAGTAGAATGATATGACATTGTTCATAGTTAAGACATTGCAGAATATGACATTGTGCTGTAGTGGGTAGGTTCACCACACCACTGGATTACGGATGAAGAACAAAAGCATACATGCAGTTCAAAAGAAGACCACTTGCTCTGTATAGTTTAATTTACAGGGTATGAAGAATGAACTTGGTTGTACAACTGAAAACTTAAATTGAGAAAGGACAAACTTTTGTTTATGAACTACATAATAAACTTTAAACAATCAATTTGATGCAAACACCAAAAATAAATAGCTGTTGCAGTCATGCCTAACCAAATATATACAACAAAGTTTGAAGGCTTGAGATGGACAAACTTACATTATTGGTGAAGACAGCCTTGTCCATGCTGATGGGGGGGGGGGGCAATTCAAGAAGTTTACCACATAATCTTCTTCAAGAACATTGCCTTTATTCTACATTTTGTTAAGAGTAAATATAGATGTGATAATATACGAAAAAATGGAGAATATTTAAGATAAGATGAAGAGTGATGCTACGTAACCAAGTAGCTATACATGTAAGTGCAACGATACAGGCAAAAGTTACAACCAAGAGCAATGCACAGCTAAACTTCTTCAGTACCAACCTTATGGTAAGAGTAAATATAGATCTGATGTGTACAAAATGGAGGGCAAAGGAAAATAAGCTGCAGAGTGGTGGTACATGAACAACTACCTGTCATTATAAGTACAGTGATAAAGGACAGCATGTACATACAAGAACAATGCAGAGCTAAAAAACATTGGCATTGGATATATTCTACACTAAAAAACATAGTCCCTAACAACATTGAAAGCATTGTCTTTTAAACTGGGGATAAATGGAATGGGGTTCCAATCTGCAGGAATTGGCTATCTCTGCAGTTGGGATAGGTCTTCGGCCGGTGGACTTGCTGCACCTTTTGCTAGAGTGGGATTTTTCTGTGGTACAGCTGGTGCTATGGCAAATGAAATCGGTATACCTTTTGCTGGAGTGCAGGTCCTGTGTGGTGGGGCTAGTGGTGGGGCCAGTGAAGTATGGGTACTGAGGGAGTCCTGGATTAGGGGGTCTCTGGACAGCCGGACTATATCCTTTGGCCGGACTGTTAGACTATGAAGATACAAGATTGAAGACTTCGTCTCGTGTCCGGATGGGACTCTACTTGGCGTGGAAGGCAAGCTAGTAGGGATGGCAATGGGTCGGGTTTGGGGCGGGTGGAGCTGGTCCAAATCCAACCCGTGACCCAACTTCCTACCCTTTGCCCATCCACCAAATTATCCATGGGCACAACTTGTGCCCATGCCCAAACCCACTGGATACCCACATACCCATGGAGCTCCATGGGCATAGAAAAGTCAGCATGAAGCCTTCCCAAAGATCAAATTAGCTCATTGTCATTCACTAAAAAAATGATAACATAAGCTACATGCATAAGTAGGCAACAAGTAATACGATGAGTCCTTAAGTGTGACATACCAAAGGTTGATTCTGCAGCATATAGCTTATGGCACCAGTTGCATATTGCCTGCCATTTCCCATTGATTCGCTCTTTCTACTATCACTGGCATATGGCCTCACATGACGTACGGGTATCCATTGGATTTCCATGGAGCACAAACTATAACCGTACCCAACCCGGTTGTTCGTGTGTATCCATATCCATGGACCCATGGGCAGAAATGCGCGCCATACCCTTGCCCAACTGGGCCGGGTATCCATGGGTATCCAGATCCATGGATAAAATTGCCATCCCTACAAGCTAGGCAATACGGATATGGATATCTCCTCCTTTGTAACCGACCTTGTGTAACCCTAACCCTCTCCGGTGTCTATATAAACCGAAGGGTTTTAGTCCGTAGAAAAACAATCACAACATACAATCATACCATAGGCTAGCTTCTAGGGTTTAGCCTCTCTCATCTCGTGGTAGATCTACTCTTGTACTATCCATATCATCAATATCAATCAAGCAGGACGTAGGGTTTTACCTCCATCAAGAGGGCCCGAACCTGGGTAAAACATTGTGTCCCCTGCCTCCTGTTACTCCGGCCTAAACGCACAGTTCGGGACCCCCTACCCGAGATCCGCCGGTTTTGACACCGACATTGGTGCTTTCATTGAGAGTTCCTCTGTGTCGTCGCCGTTAGGCTTGATGGCTCCTACTATCATCGATACCGATGCGGTCCAGGGTGAGACTTTTCTCCCCGGATAGATCTTCATATTCGGCGGCTTTGCACTATGGGCTAATTCGCTTGGCCATCTAGAGCAGATTGAAAGCTACGCCCCTGGCCGTCAGGTCAGATTTGGAAGTTTGAACTACACGACCGACATCCGCGGAGACTTGATCTTCGATGGATTCGAGCCGCAGCCGGACACGCCGCACTGTCACGATGGGTATGACCTAGCTCTGCCACCGAACAGTACCCCAGAGGCCGCACCCGCATCAGCTCCGACCCTTAGCTCGGAGCCAACTGCGCCAATCGAGGACGGGTGGTTAGACACCGCCTCAGGGGCTGCAGTCTCAACGGCGATCGAGCCGAACACCAGCCTAACCCTCTGCACAGCCCGTGACTCCAAGGTGCCGGACTCTTTTCCGAACTCCAAACCATCCGCGCCCCTGCCAATCGAATCGGATTGGGCGCCGATCATGGAATTCACCACCACGAATATCTTTCAGCACTCGCCCTTCGGCGATGTTCTGAATTCACTAAGGTCTCTCTCTTTGTCAGGAGAGCCCTGTCCAGACTATGGCCAAGAGGATTGGGATGCGGACGACGAAGAAATTCGACGCCCACCCACCACCCACTTCGTAGCCACTGTTGATGATTTAACCGACATGCTCGACTTCGACTCCGAAGACATCGACGGTATGGACGACGATGTAGGAGACAAACATGAACCAGCGCCTATAGGGCACTGGAAAGCCACTCTCTGATACCAATTGAAAGTGCGTTATATCGACTAGAGGGGGGTGAATAGGCGATTTTTATGAAAGTCTTCAGAACATGGGAGTTTTGAAGACAAACGATAAAATTAAACCTATTACCATGCAGCGGAAGGTAGACTACACTAGGCAAACCATAGTCAAGTATTCAATGAAGTGAAAGCACAAAGACTAATAGCAGCTAGGTAGTAAGGATCAGGTAGGAAGATATTGTGAAGCCAAACAGAACACGCAGTCACTCAGTGAAGACAAATGATAGAGCAAACATACAATGACTTCACAAGGAGTAACAGTAAGTAAAGTGAAGTGAAGATGAAACCAGTGACTCGTTGAAGACAATGATTTGTTGAACCAGTTCCAGTTGCTGTGACAACTGTACGTCTGGTTGGAGCGGCTAGGTATTTAAACCTTAGGACACACAGTCCCGGACACCCAGTCCTGAACACGCAGCTCAGGACACCCAGTCCTCACCATTCCCTTGAGCTAAGGTCACACAGACCTCGCCCAATCACTCTGGTAAGTCTTCAAGGTAGACTCCCAAACCTTCACAGACTTCGTTCACGCAATCCACAATGTTCTCTTGGATGCTCAGAACGCGACGCCTAACCGTCTGGAGGATGCACAGTCCTCAAGTGTAATAAGTCTTCAGATCACACAGACAAGAAGACTTAAGTGATGCCCAATTTACTCTGGCTCTGGGTGGGTTAGGGCTTTATCCTCGCAGGGAATTCTCTCTCAAAGGCTTCGAGGTGGGTTGCTCTCAAACGACAAAAGCCGTACTTTCAATCTAAGCAGCCAACCTTTTATGGTTGTAGGGGGTGGGCTATTTATAGCCACTTGGCAACTCGACCTGATTTGTCCGAAATGACCCTGGGTCACTAAGGAACTGACACGTGTCCCAATGGTCAGATTTCAAACTCACGTGGCAACTTTACTTGGGCTACAAGCAAAGCTGACTTGTCCGACTCTGGACAAGATTCGCTCTCATAGTCTTCACTCGAAGACATAGGTTTTTGGTTTAGGCATCACTTCAGTCATTCTGACTGGTTCTCTTGGACCCCACTTAACAGTACGGTGGTTCCTATGACTCAACACAAAAGAAAAAGAACTACAAAAGATCTAAGTCTTCGAGCTCCATAGGCTTCATATCGTGTCTTCTCTTGTCATAGTCTTCAATGTGAATATCTTCATATACCACCTTTGACTTCAATGTCTTCATAAAGTTTTAGGGGTCATCTCTGGTAGTAAAACCGAATCAATGAGGGACTTCTACCTGTGTTATCCTGCAATTCTCACAAACACATTAGTCCCTCAACTAGGTTTGTCGTCAATACTCCAAAACCAACTAGGGGTGGCACTAGATGCACTTACAATCTCCCCCTTTTTGGTGATTGATGACAAACTAGTTGAAGTTTTCAACGGGGGATATAATCTGTGAAATTGTAAAGAATAAGGAATTGTCTTCATAAGTTGCAAGGGCTCCCCCTGAAGATGTGCATATGAGTTAATTTGCTTTTGGAATGCAAATGCACATGGAAGGTTGTACTTGTGGAGATCCACTTCAACTTATGATGACAATCCACTATGCATGTGAAAGTATATGAAGATAATGACATGCATAATGGAAAATGGACGCCTGCAGAATGAGCTAAGTGCGGAATTTATCGTCGCACATGCGGAATTTATCTTCGCAAAACAAGGTGGCAAATAAGTAGCAGACGACCATCTAGTTTAAGTGTTACAACTCATAAGAACCAAATGTAGCAAAAAAACGAGAGTTGTAAGCACGAAGCAAAATATAAGGCACCCGCCCATATGAACCCGCTTGAAGACTATCAATCTCATATGCTTCTCCCCCTTTTGTCAGTAATGACCAAAAAGGTTTGAAGACATAGAGCCTCTACTCGTTCCCATGAGGAGTAGGTGAAGTAGCAGGGTTGTTGGTGTTGTTTGGCGGTGCAGAAGAGCTTGGAGGTGCTGAAGGAGATGACGGTGAAGTAGCATCATCTTCTTCCTCAATAATTCTGGCAGTGACTGTGGCAGCAGAGGAAGAGAACTCAGAGTCTTCAAGGGATGGAGTTCCTAGCAGCACAGCCCTTCGAGGAGGTGTGGAGTCAAACTTGAATCTCTCAGTGAAGCCATCCTCTTGAAGATCAGCTTCAGAAAGCATCATCGTTAGCCCTTTCCATGTGCGGCGACAGGTTTCATGGGCAACGAAAGCATTCTCGGTGGCAAGATTTCGAGTGCGATTAACATCCACCACGAGGCTTTTCATCTGACGCTTCAGCCAGTCATGATGCCTATCTTGTTTCTGATGTAGAGCCACAAGAAGCTCTCGGTCGTTGAGAACACGAGTGCGCTTCTTGGGTCTTGGAGCAGTGGCATTGTCAGTGGCTTCAGTGGAAGCAGGGTGTGGTGCACGTGTAGTGCCAGCCAAAGGATACACCCGAGAAACTGCTTCAACGCCTTCAACGTTCTGTGTAAAACTCTGATGTTCTGCATTCTGAAGACTTAGAGGTTGCTTGGCAGGCTCAGAATATATGGCTTCAGTAGACATGTCCACGTCAGGCAAGAAGATCCGATGGTTGCGGGCTGAGGGCTGATAAGAGATGGCGGAGTGTAGCTTGATCAGCCGCATGACCCAAGGGGCGTAGAACTTCAAACCAAACAGATCAATGCCTGATGCAGCAAGTTGGCGTATGAAGAAGTCCTGTGCATTGAAGCATTTGCCATGAAGTATATAGAAGACCAAAGTCTTCATTGCACCCTGAAGCTTGGCATTTGGAGAGTGCCCTTTGATAGGCCAGAGAGTTCGCGTGATGATGTGATAGATGGTTCTGGGCAGGTACTGAAGGTCTTCAACGAAGAACTCTGTGGGATACGCAGCATCTTGGGGCAATGGCTTCATCATGCTGAGCATTTGACTCATATTAGGTTCTGGCCGCTGAAAGATGCTCTCAATAGCTTCACCATGCAGCTGACAGCCTTGCTCGAAGAGATCGCCAGGAGTGGGCAAGCCAGTGAGCTCAATGATGTCAAATGCATTGGCTTCGTGATGAATGTTGCCAGTCATCCACTCCAGGACCCAAGTCTTCAGATCTCTGCTGTATCCTTTGATGTGAAGTGTGGCATAGAATTGTAGCAGCAGCTCTTCATTCCAATGCTCTTCATCAGTAACAAACTGCAGCAGACCCACTTGCTTGAAGCAATCCAATGCTTCTTCTAGACAGGGCAGACCAGCTATAGCTTCAACGTCAAGGAGCTTGTGTGGGAAGATGCGACCTTGGTTGTAAAGAATGCAAGAGTAATAGCTTCGCTGAGGATAGCTCCAGAACCGATCAGATGATATCCGTTCCCTTGAGTAGGGGTTCCTGGAGCTATTGAAGAACGTGTTGTCTGCCCTGAAGCCATTGATGTTGAAGGAGCCAGGTGCTGATGCAGGACCTGGAAACCTTGGCAGTCTTGGGATTGGCTTCTGGACCTGAGGCCTGTGCTCAACATGATAGTTGAATTGGGGACCGGCAGCAGACTCAGGAACAGAAGTGGCGGGATCAGTGGCTTCCCTGTCTTCTGAAGCTTTTGCTGGGGAGGGCTCCACATTAGCTTCGTTGTTGGTTGTGGCAGCCTCAAGATTTTCATCCTCCACTGGACTAGCTGGAGGGTCGGTCACAGGCACGTTCTCCTGGAGAATTGCTTCTTGGTGGAGCAGGGGAGTGGAATCTTGTGGTACTTCTTCTTCTGCGGCTGATGCAGCCGGAATGTCTTCAGCATAGACTTGAGGCCTTGGACCTTTGCGAAGCCTGCGGAACGCAGACGACGCCTGTGGAGTTGGAGTGAGCTAGGCCTCATAGTCTTCTTCCTCTTGTGAGCGATCCGCCCATGAAGTATCCTGTGCAATTGGCGTCAGTGGACGACCAATGCTGATGAATTCGCTGTTTTCTAACTGAGGAAGGACTGCATCATCTTCTATATTGTCATGATGACCAATGTCTTCAGCAGCGATGGGATCAGCTGCTGGAATATCTTCAGCTTCAGGAGCCTCTGTGGAAGCAGGCTCATGAACCGTCAGTTGACGTTCCGCGTAAGGATGAACCATAGAAATGGGTTCAACTATCAAGGGCTCTGTGGGAGCAGCCCGAGCTTTCTTGGTCTTTCTCTTTTTCTTGGTGGGGGCAGTAGGAGAGGCTTCAGAGTGTTTCCTCTTCCTGGCTTCAGCCTCAGCAGTTCTTGTCTTCTTGAGCTCTGAAGCTATTGACCGGCTCTTTGGCTTCGAGCCAGTCATTCTTGTTGGGAAGACAATCGGAACTGCTTCTTGCCTTGGTGCATCAGATTCAGCCGTAGCAGGCTTCTTCTTCTTCTTTGCGGCCATCCTGGGGTCGATGCCAGGATGCCCAAGTGCTTTGCGCTTCTCAACCTCATTATAGGCTTGCACACACCTGTCAGCCAGAGTCTTCATGCGCTCACGCGAACCCTGAGCTTCTGCACGCTTCTTCACAAAGGCTTCCTTGAGCTTGTGCATCATTGTCTTGAAGTTCTTCACTTCTTGCACGCTGAGCTTGGCCATATGCTTCTTGAACTGAGCCTTTTCATAGTCAATCTTCTGCTTCAGTTCAACGATGCGCTGGGCAATAGCAAGTTCTGAAGCAATGGCGCCTTGGAAGGCGACACTAAGGCCAATAGGTAGCTGTAGATCTTCAAAGCTGATGTTTGGCGTGTCAAACCACTCGTCAATGAAGTTGTGGATGATGGTGACATCAAAGAGAGGCAGATCATTGAAGATTTCTACTTCTTCTTTGCTCTTGATGAGTTGCTCAAGAGCGTCATCTGCAAGATCTTCATCACTTGACAGATCAATGTCGTCATTGCGCAGGATGGCAGCAGCTGTGAGCTCTTTGCCAGTGTGAGACAGAGGCATCTTGGCCTTCTGGAGCTTGGAGACGCGTGATAGATCTTTAGACTGCACACTGTCTTCAGGAGGTGCAGTTGCCAATGGCTTCGCCCTTGAGATTTTTGATGAAGGGGCTGGCTTTGAAGCTTTTGACTTCTTCAACTGCTTTGGCTTCGGCACTGCAGGCGCGTCATCAGACTCAGTGTCAGCTGCAGGCTCATTCACTGCAGTCCCTTGAACCAAGATGTAGGTGATGATGCCTTCAAGGTTGGCGAAAGGATCGATGACATTGGGTTCTGCATGTCGTGTGCCATCTGCCCTTGGAGATGAGGGACCAGGGTTAAAGTCTAACCCAAAAGTCTTCTTGTTCTGCTTCGCAGAGTTTTGAGCAAACTGGAAGTTGCGCTTGAACAGATTGTCGTCACGACACCATAGCAGTGACGACGAGTGTGCATCAGCAGGCTGTGGTCCTCGGACCATGCATGGATAGAAGCCTTGAGCAATGGCTTCATCTCTGGACCTGGGTAGAAGATTCTTGAATAGGATGTCTTCCCACGGTCTCTTGATGGCGTTTTTCTCAGCATACTCCTGGGTCACAAATCTGTATTTGAACCATTGTTCTGCCCAATATCTTCGAATCCATTGGATTCGGGTCTTGCGCTGACTGTAATCCTCTTCAGGATCTGTCTTGTACATTTTTGAGAGTTCATCTGGCAGATCTCTGGAGGTCTCACCACGACGCTTTCTTCCACCCTTCCTTGCTGCCTTTTCTGAAGCCATAAACTTTAACTTGAAAGGCTTCAAGACGTTCAAAGGCTTCAAAGGTTTTCGTTTGCTGGACCAACAGGAACTGGCTTCGGGAGAATTTATGTGATGCTGTAAGAATTCTGCAAATGAATGCAGACTATGAGAACCAAAGGATTCTCCCACGGACATGTACCTGTGACAGCATTAAGGTGTGAGGGAAGGGGAAGAGGTCATATGCATTCTCAGAAGATTTTGAAGATAAATCAGTTTAGAAGACATTGACCTCATCGTGCGAAGACATTCACTCATAGATAAGAAGTTGGTTCCAGATTTGTACGAATCCACAGATCAGTACAAGTGAGGAATCTAACTACTTTGTGAAGCACAAGTGAATATACTAGGCATGTTATGAGATGCAGTATGAGAGAGATCTAGCTTGTGTGAACAGAAACTGCTTGTGGTAGAAAGTGACAGATCAATAGGATCAACGGTGCTGTAAAAAGGGTGTTTTATTTACCACACTGAGAACTGCTAGACGGAGTGGGAGATGAGACCGAGCAGTTCACTCTTCCGTGCCCTAACTTGGCGACAGAGGACACCTACGGCGACGGCGGAGAGGACGATGTCCGCGGTCGGCGTGAAGACGGCGTCGGAGAGGTTGCGGCAGCGAAGCGCTTCGTCGCCGGCGTCGTCGAGAGCTAGCGGTGGCGCTATGGTTCGTGCGAGGGTGGAAGAAGAGATAATGACCGCTGTGAGTGTGTATTTATAGGCACAGGGGCGGCACTATGCTATTACACAGGTGCCCCTAGCAATTCGCATCTGAGGAACACGTGGCCAGTATGCGGAATTTTGGGGTTTGTTCCACGTCCCACGCACGCCTGGATTGTCGGGTGGTTGTTCCTACTTCTCCGGATTTCATGTGGAGGAATGAGCATTGAAAACGGACTTAATGGTTGTCTCTGTATCTTCTGCTGACAAGGACGCAGAGAAGACATTCGACAGTTTTAATAGAATGCATATGACTTGGAGAGATAGAGTTTGAGATAGAAAGCATAGAGAAGTTGGGGTCCGATCACATTCACTTAGTTCAAAAGATTCAACACGAAGACATAGCTATAAGTGAATGCTGTAGAGGACAGAACACTAGCATATATATATATATATATATATATATATCTATAATCAACATAGTGAAGATAACCATGAAAATATGTTGAGTTTGAAGCCAAACCAAATGTGAAGACATTGCAAGGTAATGCCATGAGTGAAACACTTCAAAATAGAACGTTTGGTGGTGGCGTTATCCACCGTATAGGAAGTATTAGACCCAGACACGGCGCACAATTATCGTGGCGCTCCGAAGTCAAATTCCACATTAATGTATTCACACTTAGAATGTATGTCTTCATTGATTGAAGATATACTTCACTTCGTGTGTTGCACATCTAAGTCATCAATATGCATATGGGTTAGGATGTGTGCCTGATCACAGGACATTTGAGGATTCCAGGATATTTAGCTCACACCGTAACTTGCAAAACCTCTTCTCATCCAAGGTCTTGGTGAAGATATCTGCCAATTGCTCTTCAGTGTTGACGTGTATGATATCAATGTCTTCCTTCACAACATGATCTCTAAGAAAGTGACGACGAATTTCAATGTGCTTTGTCTTCGAGTGCTGAACTGGGTTGTTGGCAATCTTGATGGTGCTTTCATTGTCGCAGTAAAGTGGCACTTGCTTCAGATGAATGCCATAGTCCTTGAGTGTTTGCTTCATCCACAGAAGCTGAGCACAGCAAGATCCAGCAGCAATGTATTCAGATTCAGCAGTGGAGAGAGATACACAGTTCTGCTTCTTTGAAGACCAACATACAAGTGATCGTCCCAGAAAGTGACATGTGCCTGATGTAGACTTGCGATCAACTTTGTCACCAGCATAATCAGCATCCGAGAATCCAACTAGATCAAACTCTGAGCCCTTTGGATACCATAATCCTAGAGTTGGGGTGTGAGCCAAATATCGAAGAATTCGCTTCACAGCTAAGTGATGCGACTCCTTTGGTGCCGCTTGAAATCGAGCACACATGCAAACACTAAGCATAATATCTGGCCTAGATGCACATAGATAAAGTAAAGAACCAATCATGGAGCGGTATACCTTTTGATCGAACTCTTTACCATTGTCGTCAGGACCCAGATGATGTTTGGCTGGCATTGGTGTTGTGAAGCCTTTGCAGTCTTGCATACCGAACTTCTTTAGGCAATCTTTGAGATACTTCTCTTGAGATATGAAGATGCCATTGCGTTGTTGTCGTATTTGAAGACCAAGGAAGAACTTCAGCTCCCCCATCATGGACATCTGATATTGCTCTTGCATCATATATCCAAACTCTTCACTATACTTCTGATTGGTGCAGCCGAAGATAATGTCATCCACATATATTTGGCACACAAACAGTTCACCATCATATGTCTTCGTGAAAAGAGTGGGATCTAGGGAACCAGGTATGAAGCCTTTGCTCTTCAGGAAGTATTTGAGTGTGTCATACCAGGCCCTAAGGGCTTGTTTGAGGCCATACAGTGCCTTGTTGAGCTTGTATACCATGTCAGGATGTTTTGGATTTTCAAAGCCAGGCGGTTGTGCAACATACACTTCTTCTTCAATCTTGCCATTAAGAAAGGCACTCTTCACATCCATTTGATATAGAAGTATGTTATTATGATTTGCATAGGCCAGCAATATGCGTATGGCTTCAAGTCTAGCCACAGGAGCAAATGTTTCATCGAAGTCAATGCCTTCCACTTGAGTATATCCTTGAGCAACGAGACGAGCTTTGTTTCTGACAACTTGACCATGCTCATCTTGCTTGTTGCGGTATATCCATTTGGTGCCAATTATATTGTGCTTCCGTGGATCAGGACGCTTAATCAGTTCCCATATATTATTCAGCTCAAACTGTTGAAGCTCTTCTTGCATAGCTTGAATCCATTCAGGTTCCATGAAGGCTTCTTCAACTTTCTTGGGTTCTGATATTGAGACGAATGCGAAGTGCCCACAGAAATTTGCTAGCTGAGTTGCCCTTGAACGAGTGAGTGGACCAGGTGCATTGATGCTATCAATTATTCTCTCAATCTGCACTTCATTGGCAACGCGAGGATGTACAGGGCGAAGACTTTGCTCTTGCTGTTCATTGTCGTTGTTGGAAGGAATGTCTTCAGGCTGAGCATTGTCTTCATGTTGATCAGGTGCTGAAATGATAAGTTCTTCTTCAGGATGAGCTTCAGAAGGTATAATTTCTCCAGTTCCCATTAGCTTGATTGATTCACTGGATGGAACTTCATCTAGCACACTTGGCAACTGCTCTCTTTGTGAGCCGTTGGTCTCATCGAACCGCACATCCACTGTTTCAACCACTTTGTAATGAAAGAAATTGAAGACTCTGTAGGAGTGCGAATCCTTTCCATATCCAAGCATAAAACCCTCATGTGCTTTTGGTGCAAATTTTGAGGTGTGATGTGGGTCCTTGATCCAGCACCTTGCGCCAAATACTCTGAAGTAACTGACATTTGGCTTTTTGCCAGTAAGGAGCTCATAAGATGTCTTGTTCAGTAGCTTGTGAAGATAAACACGATTGATTGTATGGCATGCAGTATCAATGGCTTCGGGCCAGAATTTTCTTGGGGTCTTGTATTCATCTAGCATCGTTCTGGCCATCTCAATTAGTGTTCTATTCTTGCGTTCAACGACGCCATTCTGCTGTGGCGTGTACGGGGCTGAGAATTCATGTGTGATGCCCAAGGTATCAAGATATGTATCAAGGCCAGTGTTCTTGAATTCAGTGCCATTGCCACTTCTGATGTGCTTTATCTTGGCGCCAAAATTGTTCATAGCTCAATTGGCGAAGCGTCTGAAGACATCCTGCACTTCAGTCTTGTAAAGGATTATGTGCACCCAAGTATATCTAGAATAATCATCAACAATAACGAAGCCATAGAGGCAGGTAGTAGTAGTTAGAGTTGAGTAATGAGTGGGACCGAAAAGATCCATGTGAAGCAGTTCGAAGTGTTGAGTAGTAGTCATGATTGTCTTCGAGGGATGTTTGGCCCTCGTCATCTTCCCTGCTTCACAGGCACCGCATAAGTGGTCTTTCTTGAACTTGACGCCCTCGATGCCTATGACATGCTTCTTCTTCGCAAGGGTGTGGAGGTTCCTCATGCCAGCATGTCCAAGCCTCCGATGCCAGAGCCAGCATTCTGAAGCCTTTGCTAGAAGACATACTGCAAGCTGTGCCCCTGCTGAGAAATCTACCACGTACAAATCATCTTTTCGATACCCTTGAAACACTAGAGACTTGTCAGATTCCATTAGTACAAGGCAACGATATTTTCCAAACATTACGATCATGTTCAAATCGCAAAGCATTGAGACAGACATTAAGTTGAAGCCAAGGGATTCAACAAGCATGACTTTATCCATGTGTTGATCCCTTGAGATTGCAACTCTACCTAGACCCAATACCTTACTTTTACCAGTGTCAGCAAATGTGATGTGGCTCTTGTCGGATGGACGTAAGGTTGAGTCCATAAGAAGACTTCTTTTGCCAGTCATGTGATTTGTACACCCACTGTCAATAATCCATTCTGAAGACGCTGGTGTCGTACCCTATAGTGCAGTTAGGGGGATAGGCTTCACCAAGAGCATTGTGAAGCAAAAACATTTGACGAACCAGTGGGTTATGAAAGCTTAGATCCAGGTTAGGACTAATAGGGAGAGTAGCAAGCGATTCAGGTATGAAGTACATAATGATGCCATTCGGGCATTTGATCTTGCGCCCTACAAGATGTTTAAGGTCCCCAGCAATAGCGTCAGACGATTTTGGTTTTCTGCTGGAGACCTTTCCCTGCAAAAGAGAGTTAAGCCTTCTTAACCACCCACATCTTCAAGGGTGGCTTAGAAGCAATAAGTCTAAGTGCAGCATTTGAGAATTTTGGCTTTGAAGCCTTAGCAAACAGTCTTGCAGGCGGACAATAGTACTCATAAGAATAAGCAGAATAGTTCTTGGTCTTATGAACATGGCGGTTTGATGAAACGCTCTCATATTCATATGCCTGAGTATGATTTTCCTGCAAAACATTTGCGTTAGTGCGACTCAGGTGAGTCCTCTGTCTGTATGAAGCCTTTGGACCGTATGAAGCCTTTGGTCTGAGGTTTGTCTTCTTCACGTGAGGTGTCATGATGACATTCACAGGAAGACTCTCCAGACACCTTTTCGGAACCCAGATCTTCTTCATAGGCGGTCCATTCCTGCAGTTAGTACCAATGTACCTGGCAAACACTTCACCATTCTGATTCTTAAACAGTATATAGTTTGCATCAAAGGATTCATCAATGATAATGGGGTTAGCACAAGTGAAGCCAAATAGATTGGATGGATCTGCTGAAGGTTCCTTTGCAGCAACCCACATGGTTTTGGGGTACTGCTCAGGTTTCCAGTAAGAGCCATCTGCATTCATTTTCCTTACGAACCCTACACCCTCTTTCCTAGGGTTTCGGTTCAGAATCTGCTTTTTCAGGACATCACATAGCGTCTGATGCCCTTTAAGACTTTTGTACATCCCTGTTTCAAGCAATGTCTTCAACCTAGCATTCTCATTAGCAATAGCGGTGGTATCCTCAGTAGAGGGGTTAGTTACCGCATCAACAGTTGAAGATATTGCAACAGCAGTAGCAGTAGAACATTCAGCAACAGAAGTAGCATTATCACGCTCAATGCATTTAAGACATGGTGGTTCAAATCCATCCTGAGCGGGACTGATCTGTTTGGCGCGAAGTGACTCGTTTTCCGTTTGAAGATCTTCATGAACCGCTCTCAATTTCTCAAGATCTTGCTTCCTTTGAAGATAATCATAGGAAAGCTTTTCATGAGTTGTTGAGAGAGTTTCATGACGACTTTCAAGTTCCTGATACTTAACGTGAAGATTTTTTATGTCTTCAATTAAGGATTCAGATTGAGTCATTTCAGCACCTAACAGATCATCGCTTCTGTCTAACAGTTTTTGAATATGTTCCATAGCTTTATGTTGTTCAGTTGCAATTTTAGCAAGTGTTTTGTAGCTAGGTTTTGAACCACAATCAGAGTCATCGTCACTAGATGTTTGATAGTGAGTAGTGCGTGTGTTTACCTTGGCACCGCGTGCCATGAAGCAGTAGGTAGAAGCGGAGTAGTCCTTGTCATTTGCATCGGTGTCGATGATGAAGTCATTGTCTTCAGTGTTGAAGATGGACTTGGCAACGTATGCTGTAGCCAGACTTGCGACGCCTGAGTCGGATTCCTCCTCAGACTCCACCTCCGCCTCCTCAGAAGCAGACTCCTCCTTTGAATCCATTTCCTTGCCAACAAACGCACGTGCCTTGCCAGATGAGCTCTTCTTGTGTGATGAAGACTTTGAGGAAGACTTGGAAGAATACTTTGAGTATTTCTTCTTCTTCTTCTTCTTCTTCTTGTCATCAGAGTCATATTCCTTGCTCTTCTTCTTCTTTTTGTTCTCATTGTCCCACTGTGGACACTCAGAGATGAAGTGGCCAAGTTTCTTGCACTTGTGACATGTTTTCTTCTTGTAGTCATGAGCAGGAGCTTCATCATTCCTTGAACTTGATCGGGAAGACTTTCTGAAGCCTTTCTTCTTGGTGAATTTTTGGAACTTCTTGACAAGCATAGCAAGTTCCCTTCCAATGTCTTCAGGGTCATCAGAACTGCTATCAGATTCTTCTTCAGATGAGGAGACAGCTTTTGCCTTCAAGGCACAAGTTCGCCCATAGTTTGGACCGTAGATCTCTCTTTTCTCCGAAAGCTGAAACTCATGTGTGTTGAGCCTCTCAAGTATGTCAGACGGATCGAGTGTCTTGAAATCAGGACGTTCTTGAATCATTAGGGCCAGGATGTCAAACGAACTATCAAGTGATCTCAGCAGCGTCTTGACGACTTCATGTTTGGTAATCTCAGTGGCGCCGAGGGCTTGAAGCTCATTTGTGATGTCAGTGAGTCGGTCAAATGTGTGCTGGACATTCTCATTGTCATTTCGCTTGAAGCGGTTGAAGAGGTTGCGAAGGACACTGATTCTCTGATCTCTCTGGGTTGAGATGCCTTCATTGACCTTGGAGAGCCAGTCCCAGACCAGCTTGGATGTCTTCAAAGCACTCACACGGCCATACACTAGGCAAACCATAGTCAAGTATTCAATGAAGTGAAAGCACAAAGACTAATAGCAACTAGGTAGTAAGGATCAGGTAGGAAGATATTGTGAAGCCAAACAGAATCACGCAGTCACTCAGTGAAGACAAATGATAGAGCAACCATACAATGACTTCACAAGGAGTAACAGTAAGTAAAGTGAAGTGAAGATGAAACCAGTGACTCGTTGAAGACAATGATTTGTTGGACCAGTTCCAGTTGCTGTGACAACTGTACATCTGGTTGGAGCGGCTAGGTATTTAAACCTTAGGACACACAGTCCCGGACACCCAGTCCTGAACACGCAGCTCAGGACACCCAGTCCTCACCGTATTCTCCTTGAGCTAAGGTCACATAGACCTCGCCCAATCACTCTGGTGAGTCTTCAAGGTAGACTCCCAAACCTTCACAGACTTCGTTCACCGGCAATCCACAATGTCTCTTAGATGCTCAGAACGCGACGCCTAACCGCCTGGATGATGCACAGTCCTCAAGTGTAATAAGTCTTCAGATCACACAGACAAGAAGACTTAAGTGATGCCCAATTCTCTCTGGCTCTGTTGGTTAGGGCTTTATCCTCGCAGGGAATTCTCTCTCAAAGGCTTCGAGGTGGGTTGCTCTCAAACGACAAAAGCCGTACTTTCAATCTGAGCAGCCAACCATTTATGGTTGTAGGGGGTGGGCTATTTATAGCCACTTGGCAACCTGACCTGATTTGTCCGAAATGATCCTGGGTCACTAAGGAACTGACACGTGTCCCAATGGTCAGATTTCAAACTCACGCGGCAACTTTACTTGGGCTACAAGCAAAGCTGACTTGTCCGACTCTGGACAAGATTCGCTCTCATAGTCTTCACTCGAAGACATAGGTTTTTGGTTTAGGCATCACTTCAGTCATTCTGACTGGTTCTCTTGGACCCCACTTAACAGTACGGTGGTTCCTATGACTCAACACAAAAGAAAAAGAACTACGAAAGATCTAAGTCTTCGAGCTCCATAGGCTTCATATCGTGTCTTCTCTTGTCATAGTCTTCAATGTGAATATCTTCATATACCACCTTTGACTTCAATGTCTTCATAAAGTTTTAGGGGTCATCTCTGGTAGTAAAACCGAATCAATGAGGGACTTCTACCTGTGTTATCCT